>NC_072731.1:125373933-125508221 GCF_026930045.1 Uloborus diversus | reverse complement strand
TCGAAAAACGGTATCAATACTTCTAATTAAATAAAATTCAGCAACGGTATCCCAATGTATAGAAATTTTAATAACATTTAAATTAAATCCTCACATTCTCAAAAAATCATGAGAAAACATAGGAGCCGAAATCGGAAAGGGGGGTAAGTGGGTGTTTAACCAATCCCCCCCCCCTCCAGAATTAAGAATTTCCTTGATTTTAGTACTTTTTTCTTTGCACAAATGTAAAAACATTTCTTATCCAGCCATTAATGAATAAGTTATTAAAAAATGCCAAACTTTAATAATTCTAATCTGTACTGAAATCGGTTTTCCATACGGAAAATATCTGACCCCCCCCCCCCATAAAATTTTGCATATGAGAGAAAAAAATTAATTTGTTGAGTTTACCTCGAAGCAGTACGAAACAAACTGAATTGTAGTATTTACCTCAAGATTTAATTATGGAGTCGAATTCTCGTAAAACGAGCTTTTATTTCAATAGAACGGTTTTAACGATCGATGAAGCAATAATTAGTTGATTTAATAAGGAAATGTAGAGAACATTAACCGGCTCATTACGGGGAGAACTCTAATTTATAGAACAAAGAAATATTTGTATATTTCTGTAATTCTTAAAAATTCAATTTTCACTTCATTTGCATATTTCGTTTGCATAACTATTGAAAAATGCTTATCTTATTTTTACTTTCTTCTATATCTAATATATAGAAGAAAGTATTGGATTCGTGCAAATTTTCGAATTTCGAATTTTGACGGATTCAAACGTTTTGAGGTGTACTGAGTCCATTTTGACTATTTTTGGAAAATATCTGTCTGTCTGTGTGTATGTGTGTCACGTCTGTGTGTGACCAGTTTTTTTGTAGCCGCTCTACAGCAAAAACTACCGCATGAAATCGAACGAAATTTGGTACACATATGTGCCGCTATGTGAACTTGTGCCCATTGGTTTTTAGCGCGAATTCCTCCAAGGGGGGTGGAGCAATGGGACGTTTTTTGAGTTGCGCGTGCTTGCTATTCCTCAGGAAGTAACTGGCGGAATCAAGCAAAATTTGGTCCATGTGTTGCCATTAACAGGAACAGGTGCTGATTTAATTTTGGTGTCAATAACTCAAACGGGGGTTGAGCTATAGAACGTTTTTCGTCGTCAATTGTGACTGCTGTATCTCAAGAAATAATGAACAGAATGAAAGAAAAATTAATCGGCAGGTAGCCTTTAGTGGGTATAAGAGCTGATTTTGTTTTGGTGTCAACAGCTAAAACGGGGGGTAGCGCAATCGCAAGTTCTTTTTTTCCATTGTGAGTGTCCTATCTCAAGAAGTAATGCTACGTTCTGGTTGAAATTTGGAATATATGTGAATTCATATGTAAACAGGCTTCGGTTCAATTTTGACGCCAATCGCTCCAAGAGGTGTTGATTTTTTTTTTTTTTTGGGGGGGGGGAATAAAAATAGCTTTATTAATGCAACAATAAGAAAGATAAATCGTAATAGATTGTCGTCTGCGTATTTCTCGTGATTTTAATTGTGTGGAAATGATCGGAAATATTATCTCAATGATTTAAAATTTTTAACTGTTGCCATCTTATGTTTGTTAACAAATAAAATATTTGTAATTAATTCAAGCAAGGCTTTTAAAATTCGGAACTCCAGCGCTCGAATACGCTACCTTGCGGTGATTTACAAAACTGCCGATGAAACTAAAACATTGCCACGTTGCGTTCTACGTGTGTCTGTTGACGTAAACACAGGCAGTTTGTTCTGAGTATTTATTAACGCAATCGATGTGTCTTAGTTTGCTTTCAGCTACAGAAATTAATTCGTCCCTTAGTAGTATTCTCGAGCTTCTCAAAATAATGTTAGTTTTCCTTATTTCTTTCAAAAAAGTATTAAATGGTGGAAGCGTAAACAAGAAAACTCTGGATTAACAAAATTGGATAACGTTATACCAGGTAAATTTTTTTATTGTTTTGTATGAATTTGTAAGAATACGAGTTTTTTTTAAATCTTAAATTAATTTAACTAATCATATTTTAAAGCAGCATTTAGTTGGAATGGACAGTATGCAAAATATTTTCTTGAATTTATTATCGTAGAACAAAATGAAAAATGTTTAACCGAGAAAGAATTTACTTTATTCCTTTTATTCTCAGCTGAAAGGTTTCGCCAAATTTGTTTAGGGTTCTAGTTTTAGTATTGTGCGAGCAAAGTAGCCTTGGCGAGATTTCGCGTTTTTAGTTAAACCATTTTTAATTTTTATCATGAGTGGAATAAAATGATAGTAAGATTGCAGAATTCGATAAGTAAAAAGAAATAATGGTCAATCAACTGAAAAGAAAACTACCACCATATATAAACTGTGAGTACACATTTTATTTATTTTGTTCTGAGTGAATTTGAATAAATAACAGTTTTTCAATTCGATGAAAAAAAAAAAAAAACGAATTTAACAACATTGACTGGACACTTTTCCTTAACCTAATTCCACATAAATGATTTAAATAACCTTTGTTGCTACAGTATCCTACTGAAATAGACAGTATGCAAATAAATTTTCTTGAAAATATTTATCGCAGAACAGATTGAAAAATCCAGAAAGAACGTTAAGAATTTGAACAATAAAAAATAAAAGTTCGCCAAAAATCTGTTTATAGGGTTATGGTTTTAAAATTGTTTGAAATAATAATGTATCTTGACAAGATTTCGCATACCAGGTAAATCATTTCCATGACGAATGAAAATAATGCATAAATGCATGATTTCTTTGGATATCCAATCATATAGTCATAGAAATAAATTATCTAGTGTTAAACGTTACTCTTGACAGTCTGCCACGTATGTGCACTATGTGACAAAAATGTCAACAAATGCTGGAAATGTCACGAAACTGAACTTAATATGTACTAATGTATAGAAAAAAAGGTACAAAATGAAAATGCCGTTCGAAGCGAACCAAAAATTTATGAATTCCGAATTCAACATCGTGAAAATGGCTGCTTCAGAACAACTTACTGTGTGTTCTGCATTAATTGTTTACTTTCGTAATACTTTTTTGGTTTCTAATCTCTTTCTATATGGGTCAGAATAACCAAAAGACTTTGAAAAATCTTTTCTAATGAATAAAGCGAAAAAATCATACATACGAACAAAAATCACAACACTTTTAGCATTTTCTTCGTTACTACATGCGTTTGTTTTAGTTTTTAAGTCGGCCATTAAACAGTGACTGCAGTGCCCTCTATAGTTCGTTGGAGTAGCGAATAACTTTCAATTTTCGCTCTTTGCTTTGCTTTTGCAATAATTCAGACATTGGGATGGTCGTCAAGTTTTTGCATGTGTAATTTTGTTTTTGTTGGGAATATTGTTTCCTCATCAAGCATGGGGAGGGATCAGAAAAAAAAAAAAAAAAAAAATATATATATATATATATTATATATATATAGAAGAAAGTTTCGTGATGGCCACAACATACTGGTTAAACAATGGGATCAAACATTACGCATAGTCTTTAATCTGCCATTAAAAGATTGATTATCCGTTTCTCTGTTTCATATGAATAACGAAAAATATGTTTAATGCGAAAAGTTAATGTATTTTTTCAGAAGACAGTTTATTTACAAGCACGCAATTTTAACTAGGGAACCTGTTAATACCGTAAAGTAAGAAATAAGAAATAACAACGTCAAAAACGCACAAATTAAAGATTATTGTAATTTGTGCGTTTTGACGTTGTTACTTCCTTTTACAAAAAAGGAAGTATTGTATTCGCGAAAAACTTTTCACTCAAAAATCGACCTTAATTTCCATTTTGCTCACCCCGAATGAATTTTGAGTGTTTCTTTCGACTCGACCACACGTGGATAAGTGCCTAAGAACGTATAGATACGCGAAATATCCATTTTGACGATTCCCGAGTTAGTTACAACGAGTTTTCTCGTGACGTCTGTATGTACGTATGTATGTGCGGATGTGCGTATGTATGTCACATAACTCAAGAATGGTATGTCCCAGAAAGTTGAAATTTGGTACATAGACTCCTAGTGGGGTATAGTCGTGCACCTCCCCTTTTGGTTGCATTCTGGTGTTTTAAGAAGGTCTTTTGCCCCTTTTTGGGAGGAAATCATTGTTAATTTCGATGTAAATTCAAGTGTTGTTACAATTTGGCGGATACTTGGCGATTTATCGCCAGTGTTTTGGTCGCCAAGTTTTTCCGCCAACCTAGCGACAAATTTCGCGGTTTTTTTTATTTTTATTATTATTTTTATTTTAAAAATTTTTTAATCTGGTTTTAATTTGGCACTGTTGGTGATATTTAGAGAGTAAACTATTGAATTACATTAAAGTTATCAATAATGGAAAAATGACATTAAATTGGAGTAAAAGGAAGTCATGTGAGGCACACATCAGCTCGTTATTTCTTACTTTACTGTTCAGCACAAAGGTATTTATTTATCTTACCTGTTAATACTGCTATGAAAGTGAAGTATACGGATTCAAATTCAAGTAACTATATTTACTCCTACGGCGAATGAAACTGATCATAAAATTGTGAGGAATGTTTTTCAATGTTAGCGGGTTAACCATATCATAAATTTTCTTAAAATCACTAGTAAATCGCAATAGGAGAAGGAAAAAAAAAAGAATAGCATACGCGTCGATTACTTTTAAATTTTGGTTTAAAGAGGAGTCACGAGATAAAGGACATTTTAAATGTTCTTTTAGATTATTCTTACACTTTAGTATTCTTTTAGTTACATTTCAAAACTTACTTGTAACAGTTTAACCAAAGATTTAGGATCCAGTCCCCATGTTGTGGTATGCACATCAAACTGCAAAAATATAAAACAATACTTAGTCATTCTGAGGGGGGAGGGAAGATGAAGAAAACTAGTTATAACATGAGAATAAAATCCTGTTTGCCATTTTCACCAAATGAGAAAAATGTCACCAAACTCTGGAAAATTTTTAAAATTAAGTGCTGTTTCTTGTTTTGTTCCTTCGTACGACCACTAGTTGACGATTCCCACCCCAATAAAAATTCTAGTCGCGTTTCTACGTAATTTGTCTGGAAATGCGTAAAAATTTGATGGTCAACAGGACTTAACACTAATATACCATAGTCAATCAGTAACAGTTAAAATACTTGCCTCTTTTAAACATCTATGTCCATAGGTTTGGAGAAACTCTCGGAACTTAACCCCGGCAGTTGTAGGCGAAGTTTGCAACCAGTTCGTCGCATCCTGAAATAAATTATTTCAAGTGAAAGAGGAATAGAAAAAGAGACCAATACAGGATACATAAACTATTAAACTCTGGTCTTAAAATTAATGCAATTAAATAATACCAAACGATCTGGAACATTAATTGTACTCCTCTATAACAGTAGATTAAACAATCTACTTATCATATGGCTCACTAAACCAGCATTCATTAACTTATTTGCTGGCTCAATGTAAAATTCAACGTGATCATACCTCGATGTTCATGGCCTTGAAATCCTCCCTAGTCATGTGTTGCACGATGGAGCAAGCTACATCCTGTAAAAGAAATTTTAAAAATAATAAAAGTTGATTTTTTTGACATTTTGAATTCAAATTATGGTTTTCACAATCACGAATTTCGATAGGACCCTACTCGTTGGATCTTGTGTGTGTAGACGTGTGTGTAGGTATGGGGGGGGGGCGTGTGTGCGTGCAGGCGTGTGTGTGTATATCTGTGTAGGCATGTGTGTGTGTTTATATCTATGTAGGCATGTGTGTGTAGGTGCGTTATCTTTATTGGTGTTTTCTCTGAAAAAAAAACGTGATTTTGCACAAGAAATCGGTTTTTAATATAAAATATGCTTGGGGGGAAAAATGAATGATAGAAAAAGTGAACGATTTGTAACCATAGCGATGAAAATTAGACTTCTTAATTCATATCAAAAACAACGAGCTAGATTCTTTCTCATCGTCATGGTAATCTGAAAAATCAGAGCAACATCAACATCAATCAAGTGAGGTTAATAAGCAATTCACGATTGCTCACGGAAAAAATGTTTCCTACTTGTCAAAAAAAAATATATATATATAAATATATATATATATATATATATATATATATATATATATATATATATATATATATATATATATATATATATATATATATATATAAAAATGAAATTTTATACATAATATATAGCTATGATATATATTTTATATGAAATATGTATCTGAACCTGCATAGCTCCTGGTACATCGGCACTGACAACGTTCGACGCCGACGAAAGAAGGCGGGAGAAGTCGCTGTAAGCTTCCGTGTCAAAGTCTAGATAGAAAAAATACAATGATTAAAGAAACATTAAGATTCAATGGAAGCATTACGGCATTATCTTACTTGACAACGAAACCTCCTTAAACGAAAGGAAATAAATATATATATATATATATATATATATATATATATATATATATATATATATATATATATATATATATATATATATATATATATATATATATATATATATATATATATATATATATATATATATATATATATATATATATATATATTTTAATCTAGAGCTCATCTCTATAAGCTTGGTATGCACTAAAAGGTGTGAAATAAAATCAGGATATGATTTTTTGATTGCAAAACTCAAGAATTGCCGTTAATTTTAATATCTTCATATTTAGGTTTGTTCGAAAGCAGCCAAAAAAGTTTGAATTAAAAATTTGAAGTGGCATACATCGTTGTACGAGTAGTTTTTGCAATACCGCCTATATTTCTTCTCTCAATTTTTAATGTAAATTTCACTGGCTACTTTATATTAGAGTTTTCCTAGATATGAAGACATTTGGATTAACTACAATTTTTGAGTTTCACGATCATCATTTCCTCATTTTTTTTCTCAGAAACTCGTTATAACCGGTAAAAACCGACAGAAACTGGCAAAAACTTTAAAATGTCTTTAATAACTCAAGTAATTAGTAAATGATATTTGTTTAAGTAAACTAAAAAATTAAACATCATTTCATCGTTAAAAAAAAAAAAAAATAAAATCCAATGCTAGTGCCCTTGATTTAGTTCAGAAAGGGAACTTTTCAATTGCAGAGGCTCATAGTATTTGGATTAGTTTAACAAAGGATAAAAAATCATATGGAGGTACTTAGGAAAGAGGAGTGACATACAGAATTAAACAGGCATTACTGCTTGTAATTTGCTCACTTATATGCTTCCTCTAAATTGTTTGTGATTGAAATTATCATGTCATGTGCTTCAAGAAGAAAGTGGCAGAATTTTACTTGCCTAGATTTTGTACCTAATGTCACAGTTTGCAAAACAAATTGGCCCCATTTCTCAAAACTTATTTTTCCAGTCAAATTTTTACCACAACCCCAGTTACTACATGGTGGACCAGTTAGACAATAGATAAAAGTTTCACGAACATTGCTTGCTCCTTGATGCATTGTCTGCTAGCTCTTCTGTTTCAAGAATATCCTAAAATTTCTCATTTGTGCGTATTAAAGTGAGAACCTGTTTAGATTTTTGAAACCACCTTTTCTAAGAGGCAATTGCAGGGTCCAAACAATGTAACATTTGATTTTGAATTGTGATAATTTTGTAATAAAATTACAGTGCGTTGGTTAACAATTATTTTTTCCATGCATTTTCTATTGTATATCAAGAATTTATTTTTCATTTTGTGAGTTTTTGCCAGTTTCTGCCGCAAAGTGACAGAAAGTGGTTTTTGCCATGCCGGTTTTAACCGGTTTCTACCAGTGGTTTTAACCGCCTCGGCAGAAAGTTGCCAACCCTGAGTTAAAATGAAACAAAAGGATTACTAACGTTCTTTGTTCTTTCCAAGTATGAGAAACAAGAAAATATTCCAGGCCATAGATCCTTCCGTACATGAGATATGAAGGTTAAAACCCTAAAGACAAAAGAAAAAAATGGATGAGAGGAAAATTTGACATAACAAAAAAGTACAAATTCAATATACTAAGTGATGTCGCTTAGTTGTTGATCGTGTAAAAATGTAAGTAAATTATCGAATTCGTGCAAATCGAAGTCTCTATTCACTACAACTATTATCTAAATTTTATTCGAGCATACCATATCAAATAAATTTATATTTGTATTTGAATAGCTTTCATACAATTTACTTGTAATAATTTAGCTAGCACGTTCTGAAAGACATAATCATGTCTAACGAAAGTTAAATTAATTTACTAGCAGTTCAGTGAAGTACAAAATCTTGCTTTAAAGCAAAGAAGAATAATTGTAGAATATAAGACTTCTAAACTAAAATGTTCTGAAAAAAATAATTAGCAATTTGAGTTCGTAGTAGGGTAGACCGGGGCACGTTTACGAGGTTTTTTTTTTTTTTTCAATGAATTTTCTAATTTTTATGTTCTAACTTAGGACATTTTGGACATTGTGGTTTTATGAAGCAGTTAATGGAGTCAGAATTGGTATATTTAGTTGTTGCTCAGTTACTGTTTTTAACCATTAAAAAAATTATTTTTGAGCTCAAGTCGGTTTCGGAAACTTGCCCCGGACACCAGGGTACGATTACGCATATTTATTTCGACACCTAAAGTCAGTGTTTTGAACATAATGTCTTACCATCTTTAAAAAAAAGCAAATTTATTTCAGACTGAATAGTGTATAAAGTAAAAGCTCAGGATTGAAGACAGCACTGTATGATTTAAGTTATAAGATACGAATTTGTAACTTAATTAAAATTGAAATGGTGATTTTCAAAACTAAATAGCTTAAAAATACTAAAAAGGTTTGAGACAGTTCGGAGTGAAAAAAGTATCAGGTTCATACTTAAGTAAAACACAGTAAAAACGTGCGTAAATGTGCTTCGACGGAAACGCGTAAACTTGCCCCGTCGCCCACTTTGGATTTATTTCTAACGTGCAAAATAAATAAATAAATAAATAATAATAATAACATCATACAGATACAATTCTCAAAAAAGGATAAAATTCTGCAAATTTTTATATATTTGTTCTTTATTAACGAAGTATTATTTGTTCACAATAAGCTTCAAAACGTTCAACACAAAATTTACTCAGCTTGGTAAAAAACAAGATTTTTCTTTCCGCGTAGACCGAAGCTCGACTGAAGTTCAAAAACTTGTGAGAATATTTGCTTAGGTGTAGTATCAATATGTTATGGCTGTTGGCTCTCCAGTTATAATTCGTTTTGAAAAAAGGGCCCTGCTTAAACGTGCTCCGTCTACCCTACTCTTAGCATAGAGCCAACAACCACTACAGCTGTTCAAAAAGTTAGAAATCCATGCCATGCCCATTCACGTATTCGAAGCAATTAAAAAAAATCGTGACCCAATTTTAGGGCAGGAATTGAAATGGAGGGAGCAAGCCCATTGATTGGCTAAGCAAAAGCTTGTGCAAAGAGCTCAAGTCACGTGACTCGACATCGGCGAATGGTTGACACGTTTTACGTGAAACTAGCGAAAAAAACCTGATTTCTTCCAATGCTTTTCTTTAAAATCTATTACATGATTTGGGGTCTTTCCTTCACGAATGAAAGTCTTCACTCCATCCATTTTATCTCCTCTCAATGGACTGAACGTATTTCAGTCCATTGAGAGGACTGACGCGGGAGCTTAATCTGTAAGCTCCCGCCGATTCAGCTCTGCCAGGACTAACTGAACGGAACGAAACTTCCCAATCATAAAAAGAAATTCCAACATAAATGTACGTTTAAGTACTTTTTGTTGCAATTTTTTTTAGGAAGTTAATACCTCGAGGAGTTAATTAATTACATTTTGTAATTCTGGAAACACAATTGGCTAATTAACAAGACTACACGTATAAAGCTAAATGACCTTATGTTTTCATCATCTGCAAAACATTGTGTGTTAACACAGACCTTATCAGGTTTTAAACCTAAGGAAAGAATTTTTATTAGTCACAGGCCTGTTCAAGTCTACCGTTTTAGAGTTTACAAAATCTTTATGCTGCGCCAGAAAACGTGAAGAATTTACGGGGTGTATCGAAACACATTTGTTCTTTCGATTCTTTCCGCAGATTACTGCGATGATTTATTCGACCCCACAGCAATACTTTTCAAGGTTTATATGAATATGCATATTAGGGTGGTTCAAAAATACATGTAAAAAAAAAGTTTCTCCTAGATACCGGGACACCCCTCAATATTTTTAGACTTGTGCATACGAAGTGAAAGAATTTTAGCTTCCTATTTTAACTGAGAGAGGATGCTCAAGCCCTCCCCCCCCCCCCAAACTTCAATAGTATGGGTAGGGGGGTTAAAAAATACTTCGAATTGAAAAAACAATGCTACATATTATAATATACACTAGAAACATTCATATACATTGCAATAAAACAGTTATTTACAAAAAGAAAAAAAAAAGAAACAGCTGGGGAAATTAAGTATTTCTAATTTGTGGCATTTTCTGTGATACGTCTAATGTTAAATTAAGTGACCATTGAGCACCGTCTTAAAATTTGAATAAGAAGCTAAGATGTTTACAGCATAATACTATTAAGTGTAAAAAAAAAAAAAAAAGGGCGTATCCTGGACTCAAGCTGAAAAAAAGTTTTTTGGAACCACCCTAATGCATATAGGTGCGCAACGAAGGGGGAAGAGTTTGAAGTAAGCACTACAAAAGCTGTGGTTAACGACAATGTTTTAACAATCCTAACTAGACAACTAATAACCACATAACGCTTGGGGGAAAAATCACTTTCCATATTTAGTTCAAATCTTTTAAATGAACACTAAAGAAGCAAGTGCTGACACATTCTGGTTATATTTCACATTGTCTAACTGTTAATATAAGACAACAGTAAAATACTAACTGTACACAAAGCGCCAGAAAAGTCACATTCGCGATATCATTGATCACGTGGAAAATAGCAATCGTCTTTAGAATGTAATAAGGTTACAAGACATTAAAAAGCGAAATTTTACTGACATTAATTCAGAGTACTGACAACAAGTAAGGAAATTAGTAGTAGCAAAAACGATTTTTTTTTCCAAAAACTGCGAATGCAAAACAAACTTTTCGTACAAAACATGAATATTACACATTTCTGATCGTGAATATGTTTATTGCATTTCATTTTATTGTTTTTTAAACAGTTATTTCCAACCCTCCCCCCCCCCAAAAAAAACACGGAAAATGCGTTCCTGATTTTTTACGCAAATTATTAATTTTTCTTTCGAATTCTTTTCTTTTTTTTCACAAAAAAAAGGGAAAAAATTGAACTTTTTATGTGGTTTAGTCGGGTTTTTTTTTGTTGAAATAGTCACCTTTTGTACAGTTGACTGCACAATAGTAATTTATGCCCATACTTTGGCTAAAATAGTCGCCATGATCGCCTTTGCTTCAAAATAGTAGTTTTAGTCGCTTCTTTAGTTGCTGGTGGAAACTCTGCATGAGATTTCACAACTTTCTACGGCAGTAGCAAAATATTTTGTACATTTATGTTCTTGATACATTTTTAATCAAATATTTACTTTGTGCCTGCCTTAAAATGTAAAATATCAACTTACCCCGTCATATTCGGAGCAAGAATTCATGAGGGCATGGAACATTTCTTGTGAGGATTTGTACTTCTGAACAGGAAACTCGAAACTTTCCAAATGTTTCTTTACTTTTTTTGCCTCCCACATGGCAAAAAACAATTTCTACAATAAAGAAAGTGAAAGCACAGTTTTGAATAGTTTTTGTTTTTAAAATTGCAGGAGTACTAATACAGATTGAGTAAATGTTTCATAAAAAAAACTAGCTGGGTAGTCCTTCTTTGCCCGCTCCACCTTGAAAATAAAAATTGTGTCAAGTGACGTATATTCAACAATGAGGCTTAAATAAATGAATTTTAAAAAATGCAAAATTTCCCTCCCAAACACTGAAGATCGATATTAAAATACTTTTAAGAATTTAAATCGAGAAAGATGGATTTAAAAAACGTAACCATGGAAACACAAAATAAAATAAGTTAAAGGAATTAAAATGCGAAAGAAAAGGGTTAACAATTTGAATGGAAATGAGATTTTTTGAACTTGAGTCAAAAAAATTTGTAACTTTTTTTCCTTTCGATATATAAGTTTAGTTTAACGACCATAGGTCAAAATGGATCTGGAGTAAAAAATATCGCTTTTTCTAATGGTGTCAAAAAGAAAACTGTGGGACAATTCCTTCACTTTTAGCCTACTTTCCCAGTAAAAGTCAGAGAAGGAAAAAAAAGCATAAAAGAAGGCTAAATGCATCTTGACAATATTACAAAAAAATTTTGTTAAAACATCAATGTTTTTAACATTGATATTTTACTTTCGATGTTTTTGGACTGTCGATGTTTTGGTTTCAATGTTGATGTTTTTTGCATTTTAATTGAAAATTATCATAAAATTTGCTCCAGTTATCTCGCTAGGTAATTAAGTTTACATAGAGTTGCCAAAAAAAAAAAAAATCATTTTTTGCACCCATTTTATAAAATCAATTTTTCTGTGTAGAGGATGATTTTTGGGACGATCACTACAAGATAGTAGAAGATTAACTAGAGAGTGAGGAAGAGATTAAAGCTATTGGAAGAACCTGACACTGGTAGTCTAGTGCCAGAACTTGCAGTCTATTTCAAGGCTCCAGTTCTTAAACTAAAGGAAAATCCTATACGTTACTACGGTGAAAATTCTAACTTTAAAAATTCTGAGCTGGTAAAAGTTGCTTTAAAGTATTTGATAGTGACGGCAACTTCTGTTCCATCGAAAAGAGATGTTTTTCAGATTGGTTGGATAGTCTGCGAAAAGAGAAATGCTTCTGGGGCATTCTGGGGGACATAGTAAACAAACTTCTTTTTCTCCACGCTGGCAACACCAATATTCGGGGTTACTTATGGATTTCCCCCAACAAGTCTTCCCTCTATTACTTACGATTTGTGTTTAATTATTAACTAACAGTAGAACAAATATTTCTTGCTCTCAAAAATAATTTTTAGAATTAATTTTGTATTTTTAAAATAATTAGCACAACTTTTTCTTATCATTCAACTGACGGTAAATGCTATGATACATTTCTTCTTAGATTCTTTTTTGATGCAAATTTAACTTTTAGTTTCATTCAGATTGAAAATATTTCTTTATTACTATAGCTAGTTTGTATTAATCGGTGCTTGTATTACATTATCAATTTTTGTCCTACTATAATACCAAGATGTTGCGAAGTTATTCTTATTTTAAATTATATTCATGGTTTGAGATTCAGTATTTTCAACATATTCGTCGGGTACGTATTCTTTTGTATTGCTTAAATTAGTGTAGTATATACAAAAATGTGTGTTATACATTGATAAAAAGATCGATGTTTAAAAATATCGATTTTTTTATCGATGTATCAATACCATCGATGTTATGAAACATCGATGTTTTGCCATCCATGTCGCACCTCTAATTTGAAGGAGGCTTTTTTAGCGGTGCAGTGTTATTTAGTGATTTTTTTTCTCTTTTTAATGGGGCTTTAACTCGTTTTGTTTGAAAAAGTATTAAGATGGCAAAATAACATATGATATCAACAAAAAAGTAATTTCCTGGCAATTTTGACCAAAAATGATGGCAATGAACAAAATAAAAAATGACAGCCAAGGTTTAAAATGAGCCAACTGACACATCACGGAAAAAGTATCTAATTTTCTATGTTTACCATATCTTTATACGTATGCGTAGAAAAATATCTAAAAAACTGTTCATTAAGAAGAATTGCATCCAATGCGCGCACATAAGTACACGCGCATTCTTTTGAATAATTAATAAACATCTGCCCTTTATAAGCGTAAAGGTGGTGCGGAAGGAAGTGTTGGGTCCGCCTTAGTTATTTCTCCCAAATACCGTATTTTCGAAAATAAGCGCTGCGGCGCATACAAGAAAAAAAAATTGGTCGGTGCGGCGCATATAACGGTTGCGGCGGATACAGTGTCGTTTTTTTTAATTTGAAGCTTTAAAAACAAAAGTCCTAAGTTAAAAAAAATGTTGAAAATGCTGCTAATAGATGGCACCACATCGTTTCCTTTCATTTGCGAAATCCTTAGACCTTGGGCGACCAATTAAGCAAAGATGGGGGAGAGAAGGTGAGTCAGTGATTGCACGTGTTTCACTGTGGAGAGAAACGCTGAACCACGTGGGCGAGCAAGCCTTGTCGCGTCAGAGTGAAAAAGTCGGGAAATCCTTTGGCCTTGAACGACAAGTAAAGCAAAGAGGGGGGAGGGAAGTTGAGTCAGCGATTGCACGTGTTTCACTGACGAGAGAAACGCTGATCCACGTGGGTGAGCAAACCTTATCGCGTCGGAGCGAAGTGGTCAGGGAGAGGAGGCTACTTGTAAAGGAGGGGGATGGATGTCCAGTTGTGTAAAGGAAATTTACCACCGCCCTCACAAATGCGGTTGCTCGGTCAAGCAACCCAATTGAAAACTTGTCTCCTAGCTCTAATGGTAATAACTAATCTTAATTCACTCACATCGTTGCGTTTCATCTTTTGCCGTCGTTCGAGCGTTCTTGGCTTACCTTTTTTTACTGAATTTTTTCAGAGTTGCTTTTGAAATGGCTCCTCCAAGCGATTGAATACTGCACCCTTTAAGTTTAAGATAATAAAGGCAGAAGCAATTGGAAATCATCTTACTGCCAGAGAGTTTGGCATTGATGAGAGATGCGTTTGCCTTTGGAAATTGGATAAATTAACCATCGAAAATGATGGCCAATCGAGGGATGTCGAAGGCAAAAAATGCAAAATGGGGATTTTTAAAAATATTTCATTATTGTTAATTAAAAATAACAACGAGAAACAAAAAAATATTTTTTATTTACATTTAATCCAGCTTTCTTTACTACTGATTGTGCTTTTAAGTTGTTTAATGTTTGGTGCGCGCATATGGAAGCTGCGGCGCATACATTAATTTTTTTTCTTTGCGAATATATTACGATGCTGTGCTTACACCGGCGCTTATTCCCGAAAATACGGTACTACGTAAAGGAGCCTATTTGAGAGCCAATGTTTTCCTACTACTATAATTTGACACGATTATATGCGAAATAAAACAAACTAAAAGTTATATAATTGAACAATATGTAACTGTAACGGTTTTTAAAAATAAAGATGTGAAATAATCTCTCTTACTCGAATCATGTCCCAATGAGAAGGGGCGCTCTCCCTGGCAGCGGGTGCTTTCTCTCGGGCCAGTTTGAAGATATCTTCATCGTCCAATATACGTCCAAAGAAGGCGATCATAGATGCCTGAGCCATGAGAGATTCATGGCCATCCATGCGAGAAATAAGCTATTGGAAGAAAAAAAGCATTTCTGAAGATGTGTAATGAATGTAAGTATTATGCTTTTTAAGTTGTTTCCCAAAAATCACAGGTCTTTTCCTCGGGTTGCAAAACAAAGGGAGAAGAATTTTCTAGGTGTTTCTATAGTGCTCCTCCGCGTTATTGGCACTCGGTGGAAAAGTCAAAAACACTGAAATCACAGGAAAAGGGGAGGGCAGTAAACGCGAAAAGTAAATCAAAACTTTCACAATGCGCTCCTCAACGAGGAGTTTACTGCGAGTTTTCAGTTGAAATTTATTTCTAAAAGCAAATAAACACCTAAATTTCTCAGAAAAACTTGTCTCGCCAACGCTTGATTTAAGCAGCCCATGTTTCTCTTACTTTCAACCGGCTTTGAATTGAATTGGAGTCGTCGAATGAAGAGGGCCAGGATTTCTGAGGGGCACCATAACTTCCATGTGTGTTACACTTGTCAATACACAGTCATTTATGTGAACTTTGCACCACCTCATATTTTATAGTAGGGGAGACTCCCTTACGAAAATGGTTGATAGAGCTTAATAGAATTTTATAGAAAACTATACAGAAGTCTATAAGAAAGTTCCTATAGAAATTATTTCTATATAACTCTATAGATATCCATATAGAATTTGAGAATGAAGATTCTGTAGAGAATTCCTTCTATAAAGTTCTATAGAAACAGCTATAGAATTTGAGCATAAGGTTTCTGTAGATAATAATTTCTATAAAATTCTATAGAATTTGATCAAATAAACTTCCCTTACTGTAGAATTTTGTAAAAAGTTGAGAATTCATTTTGTTTACAATTATAGTTTTCATTAGTGCTTATACAATACTTCTAGTTTGGAAAGGCTAAAAAGCCCTAATTAATTAGAAAGTTTAATCCCTAAAATGAAATAGTTTAATTCCTAATTAATCTATTTAATTTTAAGAATAAATAACTTTAACAATTAATTATTTGTTAAGGTCATATTTTTTATTACAATGGCGAATTTAGTATGGTCTTTAATAATATTACTGTTGCATTTTGTAATAGTTCGAAGAAAAAAAATCAAACTTAATTTAATATTTAAAAAAAAATCATAAAAGATAAAAATTATTTATTATTTACAATGTTTAAGTTATTTTATAGTAATAATAAAACTTCTAAACATTGAAATTAATTGTAAGTGTGTGAGAAATTGTATAACTTCTTGTCATTGTTCAGTAAATAAAATAATAAAAATTCCAAGATGCAATCTCAGTATTTTGTTGCGAGAGCTTCCAGCAATATTTCCCTCAATCTCTTTGCGCATGCGCCAGTCTGTTTTCCCCTTTCTGCCCCGAACGGCAAATCGTCCATTTTGCATTGCACGTGCCCTGAAAATGGCCGAAAATTGCCGAATTCGTTAAAAAGTATGTATTATTTTTGTGTTGTTTTGTTATATTTATATTTTTATTGTTATTTTAAGCCATTTGGGATTGAAAAAATTTGTGAATAGTAGTTGCAAAACAAAACTTGAATTTTAAATCCAGAATGAATTTTATTATCGGAAATAGCATTTGATTTTACTAAATAGAGCTCATGACTGAGTAATGACATTAATTTACTAGTGATTTTTGCATTATTAATTTATATGTAAGTAACAATAAACGAAAGTTTAGACGTGTTAACACTGTTTTTTTATACTGATAGGGGTTTTAATATTTAATCAGCACTCCCAAATGGCACCACTGTTCAGTTTTATGAAGTGTCTTTATCTAACAATAATATGTAATCGTTGTAATACATTGCTGCACCTAATATTTTTAGGCATAATTTGGTTTTGTCAAGCGTATATTAATTATGTAAAGCATTGTCATTGTGTTTTATGCAGCTCTTAATAGGATCTAGAGGCTGTATAGGAAGACCTGTAGAGGCTCTATAGAAGTTCTATAAGAAGATCTATAAAGGCTTTATAAGAAATGCCTGTATAGAGTTTTATAGAATTATGGCCCAATTTTCTATAGGATTCTATAAAAAAAAAATAACTCTATAGAATTCTATAAGAAGTGTATAGAATTCTATAGAACTAATTTTATAGAAACCTATAGAATCTTCACTATAGAATTCTATAGAAAGCGACCTATAGAAAATTGGGCCATAATTCTATAAGACTCTATATAAGTATTTCTAAAGTTTTTTTTATAGAATTCTATACACCATTTTCATAAGGGCTGAGTCTGGTTGTGACAGTGGCAACTGTGGGTAAACAAATCACGCTACAGTGAAGTTGGAGATACAGAAATAGTCCACCAACGTCTATCGCATAGCGCGCACCAGTAAGGCTAGCACTTTTTGTAGAGAAGAATCCCCTTTTTTTGAAAAAAAAAATGCTTTCAAAACCTCTTTACATGCCGCTTTTTACTTTCTTTTACAAAAAAGGAGGTATTCGCGAAAAAAATTTCACTCAAAAATCGACTTTAATTTCCATTTTGCTCAACCCCGAATGAATGTTGAGGGTTTTTTTTTTTTTGACTCGACCACACGTGGATAAGTGCCTAAGAACATATAGACAAGCGAAATATCCATTTTGACGATTCCCGAGTTAGTTACAACGAGTTTTCTCGTGACGTCTGTATGTACGTATCTATGTATGTGCGTATTTTCAATTTGGCCACTGTTGGTGATATTTAGAGAGTAAACTATTGAATCACATTAAATTACCAATAATGGGACAATGATATTAAATTGGAGTAAAATGAAGTAATGTGAGGCACACATCAGCTCGTTTATTTCCCATTATACAAATAGTCCACCAACGTCCATCGCATAGCACGCAAGAATCCTCCCTTTTTTTGAATAAAAAAACTAAGCGTTTAAAACCTCTTTAAATGTCACTTTTTTATTTCTCATTTTAAATTCTTACGAAGCGACACTAAATATATTTGCAACGAACTGTCTTTGAAACATTAACGCTTGATCTTACAAGAAATGCTTTGAAAATGTTCATTCAAGTCATTCTTATTTGGCTCAACATAAGTAAGTACTTACCTCAACTACAGACAGCATCATTCGATTATAGAATGACACAAGACCAGAGGCAAAATAGAAGCTCTGATGAAAGTTGTTTACCTTACCACGTTCTTTGACGTCTTTCTGAAAAGCAAAAATAATATTTTCAAGCATATTTTCCGTAGTTTCATATACAAACCATAAAACGATGCAGAAAACTTATTAATTGAATCCAAACATTCAACGGGAAATGAGAGATCTCTTTTAGTATAGTTTATAGTTGGGCAGAAAAATGGATATTTTCGATGAGCGACTTCTAATAACAAATTAAAGTTCTGCATTAGCATTTTAACTGTGGGGAAAGTGATTAAAAGGATAAATATTTGTCTTTTTACCGCGTATTGGTTTTAAAATTCTGAAAAAAATGGTAAAAAAGTTACATTTTAATTTTTTTTAAATTAAAATGCAAATATTTAGAAGAAAATTACAACATAATTTAAATTCCTTTTGCGTCCTTTTTAAATCGAGCACATCTGGGATAACTTAAGACGGTAAATTTGACAACCGATCGAATTAGTGACACGTTTTACGGAAACTGTGGTACGAGATGACGTAGGGCATTGTACGAAACTGCTATGTCTCAATGCCGACTGTATTGCCTCGTACATTCACGCTAGAGGTGGATCAACGCGATACTTAAATCTCCATTTATTTGGGATTTTTTCACCAAAAAAAATTATTATTAGGCTTTTATTTTGTTTTCGCTTCTAATCCCAATGTTGCCATCAGGTGTGTAAAATTTCGCTTCATTCTGACTTCTCCTTCTTGGTGTTGCAATTTGTGTGGCCACCAGTGTACATAGTATCACAGTACAAGTCATTTTGAAAGCATTTTGACGTTCATTTTTATCGATTCACACACTTTGACTTTAAAAGTACCATATTAAACATGATTTTTTTAAAACAATTTTTGTCCGTACATTATGTTCAACATGTCTCAAGATTCAATCAAATTATATATTTAGACTGATTTGATCGTTGTAAATTTATTATATCGTAAAAACAGCACTCTAGACCGAATTAAAAAAAAAAGTCCGGATAATACGATCAGCTCGCGAGTATGATCCCTCACCAAATTTTATTCCAATCATTTCAAAGACGACTTGAACCGATGTCAATGAATATCATACTTTTAATATCAATCAGTACGGATGATGGCTAAATATCAAAGAGAATTTCTTTGTTTTTTCTCTTAGGACCATATACTATTCAATAACATGAATTGCAAAGGCGATTATGTACTTACTCGGAATATGCTGCCGAAATACTTGTAGAGAACATCTATTCCTAACGGTGAAAATGCACCCGGCATGACTTCCCTATAAAAAATGAAAACTTAGAATCATAACAAAGTGTGTTAAACTATCTTTCCACTTCTGCTATGC
The DNA here is from genome assembly GCF_026930045.1 of Uloborus diversus. Lineage (NCBI taxonomy): Eukaryota > Metazoa > Arthropoda > Arachnida > Araneae > Uloboridae > Uloborus > Uloborus diversus. Next base: position 125,488,481 of record NC_072731.1, on the reverse strand, counting down.
GATTTCATTTATCAACTGGGTAGTTTCCCCCCATTTTTCAAAAATATGTTTTTTTTTTCTTAATTTTGACTTATTTTTTCGCTTAAAAAAAAATCTTAAACGACATTCAGCCGTTGTTTTCATTTCTGCTGCTGTCGTCACAAGTGAGCAAATCGCTAAGGTTACTAGAATAAAGTTTCAAAAAACTGCCAAACTTCGTTAAATGAATATTTTATTTAACTAACAATTCTCGTTCCGCTAACAAGTTGCTCGCTGATAAAATCATTAAAAGGCGATATCTTGCTAGAAAAGACAACCACGCACTCCGATTCAAGACGGTTTTCATCATTTGTGACATCGCACAATGAAACATTTTGGTTTGAAAGTCAGACATTTAAAAAAAAAAATAATTAAAAATGAAATGTTGGGAAAATTAAAGTATTTTCTGGTTTGAAATCGGCCCAACGGTCTATGCGCGTAACAGAGATCCAGACATCCAGAGACACAGACTTTCAGCTTTAATATTAGTAAAGATTTAGATAATTAGCACAACTAATAAACATCATTTTTTGTTAAAAAATCTCTATTGATGCTAACTTTTCGTCCCTCTGTGGACAAAAATGTTATTTTATTTCCAAAATTATTATTTAAAAAGACAGATGTAAATTACTGTAAAAGCATTTATTTTCGTGAGCAGTAATTTTCTCAAAAATGACAATAGTGATTTTGAGAGCTGCAAATTTGGCAATCTATATCTATATTTATCAATATCTGTTTTATCAATCAATAAATGTAGCTATTAGTTTCAAGAAAACATTAACTAAATCTATCCATCTCTGTAAACATCGATCTATGTATCTACCAATATCTATCTTTCTATATTTATCAATATTTTAGCTATATAATTATCGACTTGATTTTCTAGATCAATGCATCTCTGATCTATGTATATTTCTTTTGTCCTGACAATAATTTCGTAAACATATTTTCACAAAGGGCAAGTTGAAAAAAAAATAGCTTTTAACGATACTTACCCGACATTCGCTAGTGTAGTGTAATCTCTTACGCATCGGAGAGGGGCGTCGAATTCGTGCTTGATTTCGAAATCACTTTCAGCAGTTCCACTAGTCACGGGCCGAGACTGATTAAAAAGAATGTTACTGGTTAAGCCAAGAAAAACTGAATGATCACATCAATACATGAGCAAAGTACAAAGAGCTAAAGCGCGAATTATGGAGTTAAGCAATATTTTGTAATAAACGGGCGGAACAGCAATCAATAGAATGTGCAGCAAATTCAATTCAATTGGTTATTCAATACAAATTCTAACGGCAAATTTCTACGCGAATTTCAAGAGTGAAAACAGCTACGTAGGACGTTTTCCGAACTTTTTTTTTTTTTCTCAAATACACACGAACTTTTTTTCAAGTACAAGATTCTTGTTTTCTCTGGAAAAAATTTTACCATTGTTGGATAAAAATTAACAATAAATATTCTTATTAAAATAAATCATATTGTTAAGAAATATGCCAGTACTTTTGTTACGTAAAATATTTTACCTGCAAAATGTACAGAACGTCGTTTTGTATTCCCCATTCTATGTCTCTTAAAGAGTGATAATACTTCTCTATCTGAAAAATAAAGAAACAATTAAATATTAACTGTATAAACAACATTAATATACAGCAAATTTAAAATTGAAACAAAATAAATATGTTTTAAGATCAAAGATCAAACTCGAGTTTGATAGCCATTTTCAGCATTGATAAAATGGAATTGAGCTTAGGGGGAAAAACTGATACGATCATAACTGAAAACCAACTTTTCATGTTTAGTCACAAAAGCGTTGTGACTTAGAAGACAGTGATTTAAAAACGCATCAAACGTTGCTTCAACTTTAAAGCTTCTTTTAAAGCAATTTTTAGTTTCACTGGGAAAAAAAAAACTTTCTAGGTTTTATTTTATTGATAGGAAATGCAGAGCTTTTGTAGCGTTAGTTTTAACAGCGCTGTGTGAAGTAAGGTAGCTTCGCTAACTGCAGTGTTAACGTCAGTAGATAAAAATCCTGAAATTAAAATATGTTAGTGGTATTTTTGTGGAAGAGGAAAGTCCTTGTCAACTGTTTTGATTCATCCCATAATTGGTAAAGTGGTGTTATTGCAATGTTAGTGGTGTATGTAGCCCCATCAATTTATTTCAAGTGAGCTCCAAAAAATTTAACAAATTAAAGTAGGAAAATTTCCAATGATTTTTGTGTTATTTTTTATATAAATACAAACTAAACAGCACCGTAAGCGATAAAAATATTTATGTAAGGGAATAAATACTGCTGATATTGGACCACTGCTTAAATTGAACCGGGGCTTAGAATCTAGCGTAAATTTCTGTGCTACACTCTGCCAGTGGAAATACAAAAATTTGTGTCTGAAACCTTTGAGGATGAAGTTTCATCACATTTCGATCTGCATAGCTTGAGTTACGATGTGATTTGAGTTGAAAACGTGTTCGATCTTATTTTGAGAACTTGTATCAAATAGAATAATAGTAAAATGTATGAAATGAGAAAATTGCTTTTATAGTATTATAAACAGTATTTAATGGGGATTACAGCAATGTATTTACATGCACGATTGGGAACTTTGTTGACAAGGAATAAATAAAAGAATAAAAAAATGGCGTGTTTTCCTTTGTTGGACCGAAAACATTTTCCTATATCAGACCGGTGCGGTGGTCCAATTTAAGAATATGTAACTAAGCGAGCCTTTTTACTTATCACGTTATAAAATAAATGAATAACTAATTAAGGAAATTCAGATTGACTTTTTGTTTTTTCCAAGCTCATTTTCTAGAAGCAGCCACCCATAAAACTAGTTGTTTATCCAATAAGATTCAATTTCAGTTTTGTTAAACATAGTTTTTCATGAAATTCACCGCCAGCTCAGTCAATTCCAGCCAAGTATTTTTGCCATAGCCCTGGCTGTAGGGCGGTAATGAACTGAATACCTTTTCCATTTGACTGAAATTTGTTCTTTTTCACGTTACTTGTTGATTGGTTATTTAATAATTAAAAGGACCGGTAGTCCAGTTTAAGAACATGAAATTCAAACAAACTTTTAAATTTTTTATAGAGAAATATTTAGTGATGACATTTAAAAGCGCATTTAGGATTACTTAAAATATAAGTTATAAGGCTTATTAAAGCATTCACACTGGTTTTTATTAAGTAAGTTGCTTACATGCTTCAACCTCATAAAATATTTTTTTTCCCTTTTTTACTTCCTTTTACAAAAAGGGAAGTATTGTATTCGCGAAAAAATTTTCACTCAAAAATCGACCCTAATTTCCGTTTTGCTCACCCCCGAATGAATGTTGAGTTTTTTTTTCGATTCGACCACACGTGGATAAGTGCGTAAGAACATATAGACACGCGAAATATAAATTTTGACTAAATATTGAGTTAATTACAACGAGTTTTCTCGTGACGTCTGTATATACGCATGTATGTGAGTAAGTGCGTATTTGCGTATGTGCGGATGTGGTATGTGCGCATGTATGTCGCATAACTCAAGAACGGTATGTCTTAGAAAGTTGAAATTTGGTACGTAGACTCCTAGTGGGGTCTAGTGGTGCACCTCCCCTTTTGGTTGCATTCGGGTGTTTCTAAAGTGGTCTTTTGCCCCCTTTTGGGGGGGAAATCATTGTTAATTTCGATGTAAACTCAAGTGGGTGTTACAATTTGGCGGACATTTGGTGATATATCGCCAGTCATTTGGTCACCAAGTTTTGTCGCCAACTTTTCCCACAAATTTGACGATCTTTTTTTTTTAAATTCTGGTTTCAATTTGGCCACTGTTGGTGATATTTAGAGAGTAAACTATTGAATCACATTAAAATTACCAATAATGGGAAAATGACATTAAATTGGAGTAAAAGGAAGTCATGTGAGGCACACATCAGCTCGTTTTAAGCTAATTTCTTTATTAATTACAAGCTACGTTAATTTTTATCATTCTTGGTTTTAGAAGATGTCTAAAAGGGGAAATGTGGTTTCATAGGCAGGAAAAATAATGGAAAGAGCTTTAGCTGTTTGTTGGCATGATGATAAGGGGCTATGCTATAAACTTGGTTAACGATAACGGCGTAATAATGCTTCCTCTTCCAGCACACTCTAAGCATTGTTTACAGCCCTTTGACGTGGCCTTTTCAAGCCTCTGTCCACACATCTCAATCGAACCTGCGATACGTGGATGAGAGAACATCAAATGAGGTCCATTACCCAATATAAAATAAGAGAACTGTTAGGTGACTCTTATGAACAAACTGTAAGCGTTGCCAATATTTTGTGAATGGATTCTCTACAACAGAAGCGTGGACCTGTTAGTATGATTGTGTTTAATGACAGCGACTTTGCAGCAACCGAGTCAGAAGTTTGTAGTCCAGATGAGTGTGCCAAAGTAAACATGCTACATGTTCGGTGTCAGCTGTTCAAGATGCACAACAACAATGTACGGATAAAATTAACACAAGTTTGAAAGGAATCAGTGGTTAGTTCTCATCAAGTTATGATCGTCGGTTCTATTGATGATAGTCGGTTCTATAGCTAAATGACTTTACCTTAACAGAAACTTTGCCAAGAAAATTTGCCATTTCTTGTGAGATACAACAGCTTTGTCGCACATTCTCGGGAACAACTTCAGTACCTACTCCTCCATCGTCTAAATAAACGAAGGGTATAATTAATTCTTTCTTCTTCTTGGAATAAGCATTATATTAAAAATATCTAGTTGAAAAAAAGAAAGCAAAAGAAAGGTTAATGGCGTAAAAAAACAGCACTTTTAAACGGAGGGGATTATAACACTTTGGTTTCAAAGAGGTAACAAAATTATTTGTTATAAAAGAAACATGAAAATACGTACTAATTCAAATTGCAAAATGATTTTTGTTTTAGCATTCAAATATACAAAAACAACAGGTCCATTGAAAAGTTATAAATCTTGATGTGCCTTGAGATAATACATTCATATTCCATGCGATTTTTGTGGTATTACTGGTAAAAAGGTCCGCATCTCAGCTATGTTGAAAGCAATCTCAGTACACTCGAACACTTTGGTGCCATTTATCTTTACTTGTAATTTCCGTCTTTTCATCCTTAAACTCAGAATCTAGCAGTTAAAAAAGAAAAATAACGCCACGAAAAAGATCTCAACTAGCGTTTTATTCCATTTAAATGATCCCTGTGCCATGCTAAGACCAGTTTTGAGCCGGTAACCGGAACGTTGCCTGACCTGATCTATTTTATTATCTAAGTAACTCAGCATCATGAGAGCCACATAGTACAATATTCAAATACCATTGCGTTTGTACTGTCTACTATAGTTGGGGCACACAACCTGAGAGCGTTGTGAAGGCAGCGCAGATACTAATCACAGTTTCACAGTATTACGTCACTGCAGAATCTAGCAGTTAAAAAGAAGTATAACGCCACGAAAAAGAACTCAACTAGCGTTCTATTCCATTTAAATGATCCCTGTGCCATGCTAAGACCAATTTTGGGCCTGGTAACGGAACGTTGCCTGACCTGATCTATTCATTATCTAAGTGCAACTCAGCATTATGAGAACGCACATAGTACAATATTCCAATACCATTGCGTTTGTACTGTCTACTATAGTTGGGGCAAACCTAACCTGAGAGCGTTGTGAAGGCAGCGCAGACATTAATCAGTTTCACAGTATTACATCACTGCCAGGTTAGGTTTTCCCCGACTACCTGTGTGTAACTGTTTGAAATGTATGACACAGCAAACTGTACGATACAGTCGACTTCCGCTACAACGCGATTCAACTTACGCGAAATGGTTATAACGCGAATTTTATACGAGTAACGAATTTTAGAGCTGACGCCAGCGAATTCCTCGTACACAACACGAATTTCTTTAGAAGGAAGTAGCGGCTTAGTTATTGACAATTAAATATATATTTTGTGAATGTTATTACATCCCATTAGCATCACACTGACCATCGAAAGTTCCCACATCAAACTAGTCTAGGCATCACGTTGTTGGTGCATAAAAAAAACCGCTCGGCTGCTTTCTTTTTTTTTTTTTTTTTTCATTCTAAACATTAAATTTGATGAAATATAATGGCACTTTAGTGAGCTGTTTCATCTAAAGTTTATGAAGATGGGGGGGGGGGAATAAAGTTTCTGACAATAAAAAGAAGATTAAGGTTCTCGATATGCTTGGACAACTACCAAACGTCGACGGTAGCAACGCAATAAGTATGAGTGAATCTTCCATACGTAGAGTTAAAAGTCAAAACAAAATGATATTCTTATAAGTTCGGAACTTAGTTTCAATGTTAAAGCTTGCAGAGTCTGAATAAAGTATATGACAATGGAAGCTGCTCTTGCATTGTGGATTAAAGAGATTGGGGAGAGGGGCTTGTTGCCATAAATGGAAACGTTGTAAAAGAAAAGGTGAAGCAACAGTATTTTAAAATGTATTTAATAAAAATAACGATCTGATCATGCAGCATAAATCTTCATCATCTTCATTTTTCAACTCATAAATGTTATTACTGTATCTACTGTACAGTACTGTTATAGTGCAACATTTTATTATTACTACATAATATACTTACCGTGTTGTTTTATTTTATCAATCATTCTTTTTGTGCATTTTAACTATTTTATGTTGAATAAAACAGCTTTTTTATTTTTTAAATACAGGTAAAAGTTGAGTTTTTTATGTAAGAAACTAATATATTGTTGAAGAATGCTTTAAAGCCAGTTTTGAAATACGCACTTCAAATACTTGCCGTTGACGCTTTCCAGTCTGTATAAAACTAAATTATAAAACACTTTTTCATTCGCATTTCCCTTAACAAGACAAATTAGGTTCCCCTTATGTCAAAGACTTCTGTTCTTAATCTTTGAAATACTATATATTAAAAAAATAACTGCATTTTTATTTTCTATGCTTAAAAAAGTAACTGGTGTTTTCTGAAAAATAATTATTTAATAAATAAAGTTAGAGTAATTACAACTTTATCAGATTATCTTACCTTCCATGACAATTTTGTGCTTCTTAGCTCCTATAGCAACCGATTTCAGACTAACTTCTCCGTTCTCTTCCTTTTGCAATGTGATAGTATCAGGTTCTTCAGATCCAGACACTACGCTCTGTTGGACAGATAGAAAGAGAAAAAAGAGTGCAACAATAAAAAAAAAAGAAAGAAATTAAAAGTATCACAAAATTAATAGCTACGAAATTAATGATAATGATAGTGAGTTTAATGTTTCGGAAAGAATCTTCACAATTATGTATCCCTTCTTGTGAGAGTTGCAGTATTTGACGCAATCGATTTGCTTCTCCTAAGAAGATCAAACTTTGGAGATATCATTGAAAAACTAAATGAATAAGCCACATTTTATCTATTAAAATTCTTAAGTAAATACACAACATATACCAAGGTGCCAACCAGGAGGAGATCATGGCGCAGACTGCGCCATTGTAATTATTAGCTGGGCTGTTTTCAGGGTATTTTTCTCTTTTTTGGGGGGTGGGGGGGAGTGACTATCGTTTTTAGAGTGTTTCTGTGATAATTTGGTGCAGGAGGAGTGGGAGTGATGCAAGGTATTGGTCAACCGAAAAATCCACATGTCAATCATTAAAAGAATTTGCAATCGTCAAAAATTCCTGATCCTGGGGAAAATTATCCAAAACGTACGACAAAATAAAAGCTACTGAAACTGTCATTGCACCTAGAAAAGAAAAAGGAAACTAAAAATAGTTTGCCATTTCGAACAAAATAATGCATGTAGCCACAAAAATTTTTATTAAAAATTAGAAAATCGCCCGTCAAGGTATGACGGGTGAAAATTGCTTCTACATTTTTAACGAAGCAAATTGCCTGTTTGAGGATATTTTTGTGGTTGAAATTGTAACCCTAACTCCAGTGGATGAACCCTAAACTCCAGTAGATATTGTTCATTGTTGACCACTTGTTCGTTTCTTCATTCTCCTAAAATGAGTCTTACCAGTAAAACAGTTAAGATATCGGATCCAGTTCCACCTCGTCAAAAGAAATCAAACGTTACCAAAAAATATTATCAAAATATCATGCCGTGAAGCGAGTTTCATTGTTGATGACGTCAGAAGCATTACTCGATCATTCGCTGTTATATATATGCCTCAGGATGAATAGTTATTTTTTAAATGAAGTACCGTAAAATGGTCCAATTATGGACTACTTTTCGATGTTTTCAATTAAAATTCCGTATACATTTTTGACCCCTACACTTTTGACCCCCCACATTTTGTACCCCTACGGGGTACAACTATGGGCCACCTCATTTTAACCTAGAAAACACATTGAAAACTTGATCTGGTCTATTGTTATCCGAGACTACACGTTGTCCTATGCTTGAAACGGTATAAAAAATTTTTTTTTGGTCCATCATTTACCCTTTTTTTATCAATTTTTTAAGACTTAATCATCATTTGTCGTCTCCAGTGATTAATAAAGTTCAACATCGTAAACGTAGGTAACGTTCTTTATTATCTGCATAAGTTTTGACATAGAAACATTTGAAAACCAGAAAAATTTCACCAACTAAAGGCTAGGTACCTATACTTAGGTCTAGAAAAATATGTAGGTCTGACAAATTTTAAACGAATTCAAAAAAAAAAAAAAAGAATGAAAACTGAAATGCGAAATCACATTTCTTATACCAAATCTTATCAAAATAAATAATTTTAAAAAATTATCTCAGTTTGTATTTGGTCCGGATTTCAGTCAGCACCTTTTTCAAAAACTCCATTGATTACGGGCGATAGGGCGATCCCCAAGCTTTCTTCTGTCTTTTATTGCCATTACTTTACAATAAATAAAATAAAATATGGCGAAAGCATCCTTACAGATAATAAAATGAAGCTCCAAGCCATTAAAAACCGTGAAAAATAGGTGGCCCATTGTTTGTACCCCAACATTCCCATTTTCGATAAATGTTGAGAGCTTGTGAAAACTATGAAACATTTCACGTCAACAAGCCACTTAGTTCATAACTGACAAACTAGTGAAGCAAATCTGAATTTACCAGATCTTGGAAAACAGTATAAGTGGTCTGCCCAATGAGACTTTTGGCTCTTCCACTAGTGAGTCGAATCACGCACTAAGAACGACTAAGTTGTTATAAGGTATACAAAAACAATGGCAATCTCTGATAAAGCGTCTTTAGCTACCTAAATGGTTACACTACCTGTTAATTTTTTTTTTTTTTTTTGGAGCTCGTAAGTTCGAAAAAGCGGCCCCTAGAAAGCAAAATCATCGCCATGGCAAGAGTGTCCCATTGTTTCCCCCCTTTGCACAAAGTTGTACCGTTTTACGGTATTTTATTTCAGGTTACGCTACTTTTGGCTCACCAATATATAAAGAACAAATGAATTCCCTTTACAATGTGAAAACATGACAGCTAAAGCAGCGTACCTCGCCTAGTCCATAGTTTCCAGTGATTGTGATGACGGATGGATTGTTGGTGACTGGATCACACGTAAAAAGCACACCGGAAACGTCACAAGGAACCATCTCCTGGATGACCACAGCCATCGGAGAGTTCAGAACTTGGCCGTTTCGCCTGAAACATCGACAAAATTTACTGTTAAAAATAGAAAATAAAAAAAAAGAAGTCGGTTCTTGAAAATATAGCAAGATAAATTTAAAGTTTTGATAGCAGATACGTTGTACACAGATAATATTGGAAGCAGATGTTGTGCAAATATTAATATTTTTATCTTACTTTAAACGTCTAATTCATACGATCAACGTTTTTATTGCTTAGCTATAAATTCATCCGCCAAGGTATGACGGGTGAAAATTGCTTCTACTCTTCCATATTTGAACGAAACAATTGCCTGTTTGATGATATTTTGGTAGTTGAAATTTTAACCCTAACTCCAGTGGATTAACCCTAAACTCCAGTAGATAGTGTTAATTAGTTTCATTTCTTCATTCCCCTGAAATGACACAGTCTTACGAGTAAAACAATTGAGTAACCGGATCGAGTTCAGCCTTGTCACAATAAAGTCTTTCCCTGTATGTTAAACATTACCTAAACATATTATCAAATTATCATGCCGTGGCGCGAGTTATATTGTTGAAACTCGTGGGTTACTCGATCATCGGCTATTATTTATATGAGGATGTTGTAAAACTACTATTACATGGTTTGAATTTCTCTACTTCTTCGATGCAAAGGCCCTTTTTACCCCAACTCTTTTAGTTTATATGATTTTTAACGTACTACTCATAAAGGATTTTGGTGTCAACAATATATTCGTTCTTACAAGTACATCTGATCCAGAAATATTTCGAAAAAGTCATGTTTCTTGCTCGTTCAAACAAGAATATTCATTTCTTCAAAAATGTCACTAAATGCGTTAACTCACACAAGAGTTTCAATTTCTTCAGAAATGTTACTGCAAAAGAGCTTTTATTTTTGCGGAGCGTAATTTTTGTGAAAATGAAGATATTGGTGAATTCACGAGCTGAAAATCTCAATAATTTTTAAAGAACAGAACCGAAAGTTGAAGTAAAATATAGCTAGCGAGGCTTAAATTTTCACGATTACAACGGACACGCAAAAATAAGTGCTATTAAAGTATTTAATCTGCTTATTTATTAAGTTCTTCAGTTTTTATAAAGCAAACCCATAGATTTATTATTAGTCTATGAGCAAAACGCGTTACACATGAAAATTGAATTTTTAAGAATCAGCAACAGAGAGTCGTTTTACCTTTTGTATTCAACTGCAATATAACCAAATTGCGACGCCCAACATTTTTTGACAGACGTAAATATCTAGAAAACAAAAAATACATTATAAATATGTTATTTTGAAGATTGTTTTCCAAACAAATGACAGTAGAAGCAAAATTATGCATCTATTTTATAGTGGATTTTTAGATAAAGAGAACAGTCGAGTTCACAAGAGTAAAGCCACTGAGAATATTTACAAAAAGGAAATAAAAATCAGCGTCCACTTATATTTTATCTTTGAATAAGTGCTATCAAAAATGAATAGTATTTATATTTTAGTACTTAATCTTAGTATTATAAATGATTTTAAAAAATTTAATTTACGTCTAAACGCCTTCTTTTTTAATGACAAAGCACAAAGACATTTTCAGAGGATTTATTTTATTTATTTTTTCCGTATAAAAACATCGACAGTAACAGACATGCTCAAAACATCGCTCTCAGGTTAACTCAATTTTATAAGCCTTATAATGTATTTCGACTTTTTAAACTATTTTTCTCTAATGCAACTCTCATCTACCGTTAGATCCTCTGAATTAGTTAATTCCACTTTTATTTGCTCAATTTCGAAAAAAGGTCTGACCCCCCAGTAACAGACACCGACAAATCTGATGATACCCAGCAACAGATAGGATGAGGATGAGTTGAATGGACAGAATTCCCTTTCTCTCTTCAAAATATGCAAAAGTTATTTATTTTTAGAACTAAAGCTTTATTAAATTTAAATGAACGTGAAACGTCATATGAACTCTTGGTAGCTGTTCATAACCTTCCACCACTGCCTTGTACATACCAGCTGGCTGATAATATTCACTCTGATAACACTAGATGGTTGTACCGCATTCGTGCGCCACAGCAACATAAGTTTTACCCCCGCCTAAAATTCTTATTTGTATTAGAATTCAAATTTACGACTGTCTGTTACTGGTGCCGTTACCCTAATGTTTGTTTCTTGGTGCATTACTTATGGGGTATTCCAAGGTATTTTTGACATTATGTAGAGTCCGTAACGTGACCTTTTTTTGCCATAACTTTTTAATTTACCGTTTGATTTGCAAATTATTTTAATTTGAGCTGGCGTGTTGGTAGGAAAAGATCAAAATAAAATAGTATGCTAATCAAACAGTAAATTAAAAAGTTATGGCAAAAAAGGTCACGTTACGGACTCTACATAAATGTCAAAAATACCTTGGAATGACCCTTATTGTATTATAGGGGAGTTTGCCCTAATAATGATATTAAGCTAAAATACCAGGTAATTATTATAAAAAGTTAAGTTTTCAAAAAGCAGTAAAAAAGAAATCTCTGCTTAGAATGTTTAAAAGTTACAACTATGCGCACGAGGTATATTTGAATCTTGTGTTTGAAAAAGTAAAATAACAGAAGTTCCAATTTGCTGCAATATATGCTGTTTTGCGCTTTCCCTTCGTTCGAAAAATCGGTGGACAGGTGGACACCGGACAACTGCATACCGAAAAATACAACAACTACCCCGGTAGAAGCAGGAGTTTGTTTCATTATCTTCACATGGGTGACTTCATTGCGCAAATAAGCATGTAATTTTCCCTCAAATTATTAGCTACATAAATTTTTATTCATTACCTTTCGTTTAAAAGCATTTTAAAACACATGAGAGACACTTTTTTCCTGTGGAGTTGGGAGAATCTTTAGTTAGTTTTCTTTATAATGACCCTCAAAGCGGAGATGATTGCAACACTTATTAAATATATCTTATATTTTCCAAACAAAATTTCATTGCTTATGCACAGGTCTGATTTCAAGTCATTCTGAGCAGTATTTTGTCCTTTACAGCATTTTGAATCAATAACTTAATGATCATTGTAAATTTTGCTGACTGTAATTAAAAAATGTTAACTTTGGAATTAATGTAATGGAGCATCAAGTACTTCTTGTAGTCCTTGAACGCCTAAGAAGGTGTCCATTTGTCCTGCTGCAGACATTTGCTCTGTGTCTTCACCTGCAGAACAAGAAAAGTCGTTTAGTTTAGAAATATTTTTGCATTTAGAAACACTTAGAGTGTAAATTCTCTTAACTACTCGTAGTTCAGTTGAAAATGAGTGTTGCCCCGATTAAAGACTTTTTGACACGAAAATAAACAAAAAGCAAATTCATTAATAAATAAAAAAATAAAATGGAGTTTTAACATTCCTGTTACTTATTAACAAAAACGTAGAAACCACAGGAAAAAAAAAGATGAAACCACTTACGATACCTAATCAAAATGCAAACCGTGTAGAAAAACCGTCACAACCATTTCATGTTTGATAAATAAAAAAATTAAGGGGCATTAAATGAACAAAATTTTGTTTAACGTACTAAGAAAATGATGTGCAGAGGCTATGTAAAATATTAAACGCTTAGTGTACTTTGAAATAAATAAGATTGGTTTGATTGGTAACATTATTATTCCAGCAGAGTCGGACACTCTTACATTTTTAACCGACTTCAAAAAAAGAGGTTATGATTTTGACTTGCGGCTTTTTATGTATGTTTTCGTATTACTCCAAGAATACTGGATTGATTTGAAAAAATCTTTTTTTTTTTGGAAAGGTATACTTTCAGATGTTCACATGTTAATTTTGTCTGGATCCGATGAGGGATCTCGGAGAAATTTATTAAGCTTTAAATTTCATACGTTGTGGCTACATAGACCAGCGTTCGTCAGTTGCGCGACACTTTATAGGTCACGTGGTTTTGGCGTGAACGGTACATTTTTTCGACGGAGGAATCTGGGTTTGAGCAATATTTAATTCTTACGCATCGGAATGTTTGATTTTCACGACGCCGCCTGTTAGTTTTAAGTATAGTCTTACATTTGCTACATGAGTAATGTATTTATAACTCATGCAGCAAATCAGTTAATTAAATGCATTTTGCAACGAAAATAGTTAAATTAATTAATTTAATTTAAAAAAAAATTGCTTGTAAATAACTTCATTTAAACATTAAAGTTTTTTTTTAATACTTCAGTTTTGAAATATATTTAGAGTCTAATTCAAGGGGAATTGAAGACAAAAATCAATTTTAATGGGTTTTTTGTTTAATGGATAGGAGTAATCTAACTTAGGTCCCAAACCTTTGCTTCACCATATTTGTTTTTTAGAAAAACGTTATGGGCAAAAAATATTAAACTTCATTTAATTACAATATTTGATGATTAAATATAAAACCCATTGTTAAGGAAAGTGCCATAAAACAAAGGTACTTTCTTTACTCAGTGTTTAAGAAAGTATCATAAAACATTAATATTATTCAGGGGTGCCCCCTTAAGGGTGGGAAGGGGCTTTAGGGTTATTTTTCCTTTTTAGGGGTCTCTTGCTTTGGGGGAGTACCCTCCTAAAAATTTCCCTTGTATTAATCATTAGTATTCATATCGCAAATTTTGAATAGACTCCTCTGAAGCAAACAGGAAGTTCATTTAGTATCATTGCTCTAGTAGTATTTTGATCTTCATATTTTCAGCATCACGGTAAATACTCTGTTTCTAGTGCGGTGTTGATCTATAACGTGGCCAACTAAAGAGAAATGTTACTTTTTTCACGAGTTACGTGACACGTATTATTGTGAAATATAAAATAGTTAGGAAAACCATTGACATTTAAATGTTTCTAACTAAATTAGAGCACAAATAAATCCTGGAGAGGAACGAATATCAGTTTTTGGTGCCAATCCTATAAAATGTTATACACATTAAGATTTTTTCTTTTTTTAATCGACTTTAAAAAAGACGTTTCTCAATTCGTCAGAAATTTTTTATGTATGTCCTCCGTAAACTCGAACACGCATAGACCAATTTGGAAAATACTTTTTTTTTTTTTACTCGTTTGAAAAGGTATATACTTCCCAAGTGATCCAATGATCATCAGGTCAGTATCTGAAGATGGGATTCCCGAGAAATCACGAAAACTCTTTAAATTCTAAGTTCTTTGTATTTTGAAGTCAGTTCTTTTTTCATTTGAAAATAATTTTTATTAAAGCAAGTCCTAGGATTATTTGAAAGATTATTCGTTTTTCCTGAAAGCTAAAATGTCCATTAACAGGTCTCCGGAAAAAAGTGTAATTATGACAATCTAGTTCTTTGCAATTTTTTATTACTGCATCTGAAATGGTAGGATTTAGATAACACAAGTTCGGATATGAAGGTTTCCACTGTGTGTAACATCCATCCATAAATATTATTTTAAGCTAAATCTTAATATATAAAAATCAATGTCCTGAGATAACATATATATATACATATACATATATATATATATATATATATATATATATATATATATATATATATATATATATATATATATATATATATATATATATATATATATATATATATATATATATATCTCAACGCACAGCCGAAATCGCTGAAGCTTCAGACTTGAAATTTGGCAGGCATGTCCGCATGATTACGAAAGTAACCACTAAGAAAGGATTTTTCGAAATTTTAATTAGTTCGGGAGAAATTAATTAAAACCTTTTAATTTCTGCGAAATTAAAACCTGTCATTGAATTAAAATTCCTTATTTTCGAAGGCTTTCCTCCATTCAAATCATTATTCAGTACTTCATCTCAACTTTTGGTCGATAGCGAACTATAAATTTGATATTGTTTTTGTTTCTCACGTGGTTCTTCGAGGCTTTTCTCAAGTCAAATCATAATGTTTCTGTCTATTGCTTTCATTTTCTCAAAACTAGAAACGTAGTTTTTAAGAACATCATCACAGGCGGACTATCCTTTTGAATTTAGAAGGGTGCAGTTTCCTGTTAAAGTTTGCTTTGCAATAACCATTAATAAGTCACAAGGACAGACATTAAAAGTAGCAGGGACCGATTTAAGAGAAGACTTTTTTTCACACGGCCAATGTTATGTAGCTTGCTCCAAAGTCAGTTCATCAAGCAGCTTAATAATTTTAGCACCAGAAAAAAAAAACTAAAAATGTTGTATACAAAGAAGTTTTTGCTTAAACATAGGTATATCAATAAAATGTGGATGGCCTGTGTTTCCAAAGATAATCAATACTTTAAAAGGATCGTTAATAACAGTTAAAGATCGGTTAAGGGCAAAGGCATATATGTAAGGAGTCCAGGTGCCCCGGGATCCTCCCCAAATCAGAAAAAGTTATAGGTAATAAGTAATTATTATAGGGGGATATTCGAAACTAGGTGCACCAAGCACTGTTAACCCCTGCTAATTCCATTACCCGAGCAATGCCGGGTACTGGAATGCTAGTTTATTATGAAACTCAATTTATTATTTAGATACATGGCTACTAGTAACAAGTATAAGTGCAGTTAAGCTCTTTTGGCTTAGGTTCTAAACACTATATACTGAAAATGTTGAGGCAATATGAACAAAAATAGATTACGCTAAGCCACTTCCGTCCTAAAGAAGTATGAAGATTTCAGTCTTGTTCCCTCGTTCAAAAAAGTTTCTTCAAAACAAAAACAAAACAAAAAAAAATTGATTCAACCATAGAGTAAAGAAATTACATAGAGAGGCTCCGCCGAATCAAAGAAATTGAAGCCGGAAGTTGCACCGCTGTATCCCAAGATCCTTAGCTTCTTGCTAAATATCTTGAGATACATTTTGATTCAAAACATTCCATTACTGAATCTCAATTGGTAGTTAATTTACACTTAGATATTGTTGCAAGTTTATGAAGCACGCTTTTGAAAGTGCATTACAACATAAATTAAAATGTAAACCAATCCGCAAGTTACTTTATTTGGTTGCTTTCATAACCCCGCCCATAATTGCACCGCTGTATCCCATAATTCCCCTATAATTCTGGCTTCAATTTCATCTCCTTTTTACTATAAACGAGGCCTCTCTATGTATATTTCTTTACTCTATTCGCAACTCCAACGAACTATAGGGGCACTGCAGTCACTGTCTAATGGCCGAATTAAACACTAAAACAAACGCACATGGTAACGAAGAAAATGCTAAAAGTGTTGTGATTTTTGTTCGTATGTATGATTTTTTCGCTTTATTCATTTGAAAAGATTTTTCAAAGTCTTTTGGTTATTCTGACCCATATAGAAAGAGATTAGAAACCAAAAAGTATTACGAAAATAAACAATTAATGCAGAACACACAGTAAGTTGTTCTGAAGCAGCCATTTTCACGATGTTGAATTCGGAATTCATAAATTTTTGGTTCGCTTCGAACGGCATTTTCATTTTGTACCGTTTTTTCTATACATTAGTACATATTAAGTTCAGTTTCGTGACATTTCCGGCATTTGTTGACATTTTTGTCACATAGTGCACTACGTGGCAGACTGTCAAGAGTAACGTTTAACACTAGATAATTTATTTCTATGACTATATGATTGGATATCCAAAGAAATCATGCATTTAATTCATTCGTCATGGAAATGATTTACCTGATATGCGAAATCTTGTCAAGATACATTATTCTTTCACACAATTTTAAAACCATGACCCTATAAACAGATATTTGGCGAACTTTTATTTTTTATTGTTCAAATTCTTAACGTTCTTTCTGGATTTTTCAATCTGTTCTGCGATAAATACTTTCAAGAAAATTTATTTGCATACTTTCTATTTCAGTAGGATACTGTAGTAACAAAGGTTATTTAAATCATTTATGTGGAATTAGGTTAAGGAAAAGTGTCCAGTCAATGTTGTTAAGTTCGTTTTTTTTTCCTTCATCGAATTGAAAAACTAATATTTATTCAAATTCACTCAGAACAAAATAAATAAAAGGTGTACTCACAGTTTATACATGGTGGTAGTTTTCTTTTCAGTTGATTGACCATTATTTCTTTTTACTTATCGAATTCTGTAATCTTACTATCATTTTATTCCACTCATGATAAAAATTAAAAATGGTTTAACTAACAACGCGAAATCTCGCCAAGGCTACTTTGCCCGCACAATTCCAAAACTATAACCCTAAACAAATTTGGCGAAACCTTTCAGCTGAGAATAAAAGGAATAAAGTAAATTCTTTCTCGGTTAAACATTTTTCATTTTGTTCTACGATAATAAATTCAAGAAAATATTTTGCATACTGTCCATTCCAACTAAATGCTGCTGTAAAATATGATTAGTTAAATTAATTTAAGATTAAAAAAAACTCATACTCTTACAAATTCATACAAAACAATAAAAAATTTTACCTGGTATAACGTTATCCTTTTTTGTTAATCCAGAGTTTTCTTGTTTACGCTTCCACCATTTAATACTTTTTTGAAAGAAATAAGGAAAACTAACATTATTTTGAGAAGCTCGAGAATACTACTAAGGGACGAATTAATATCTGTTGTTGAAGGCGTTCTTAGACATGTTGAATGCGTTACTCAGAACAAACTGACCGCGTTTACGTCAACAGATACACGTGAAGCGCAACGTGGCAATGTTTTAGCTGCATTCGCAGTTTTATAAATCACCGCAAGGTAGCGTATTCGAGCGCTGGAGTTCCGAATAGATTCAACAAACTGATTACCTGTGGCAGACGAACGAACTGCGAACTTGAGGTTTTCGATGCGTTGATTAAAAAGCTCGCTCAGATTTTTAATGATGTCGCTGCAGATGTGTCGAGGGAGGATTGCTTCCATTACCGCAGAGCTGACCCTGAAAATACAGAGATAATTTGTGATACATAGTGTGGCACGTTTATTTAAAAATTTACATAACCTACCAATTATCCACGGAATAGAGTCGCACGGTAACCGAGGATAAGCGAATTTTCGGATAATCCGCATAATTGGTAAAAACGATTCTAGTGATTGCAATACCATAACAACACTTCTCATACAGCACTTACACACAAAAAATCCTCTAGATGGCGCTATTGAACACAATATTTATAATCTAAAAATTTAATAAACAGTTTTTCAACCGAAATTTTACTGTTTTACTCAATTTTTCGTTGCGAAATATATTAATACGTTTTAAATTACTTGCTTTTGTTTAGTAATTTTGTAACTAAGAGGAAATCAAAAATTGTATCACTTTGCAGCTCTGAATGATCTTACTCTCAAAATTTCGTTTATTACATTAGAGTCAGCGCACATAGACATTGTTAAGTACAAAATATTAGAAGGCACTTTATTTCACAAAAGATATATATTAATGAATCACCGAATAGCAATAATTGACCTACAAAATCTTAAGAACATAAACAACTCTAACAGATACTAATTCTCAACTTCAGAGCTCGAATACGCTACCTTGCTGGGATCAACAGTACTACCGAAAAAGGTAAAACATTCCGTTCCACGTGTTTTCTTTAAGATAAATTACAGGCTTCAGACAGTTTGTGGTGATGTGTAATTTCAGAAGAATAGAAAAGAAAGCTTCCGACAAGAACGGTGAAAAATTACTGTCATTCATTAAGCTTCAAAGCAAGTTATAAGTTACGGCGTGTGTTTGTTTTCCCTTTTTTTATACGCCATTAGACAGTCCCTGTAGAACCGTCTATAGTTTATTGGAGTTGTGAATACATGTTTTAAAAAATATTATGAAATTAAACATTAGCAGACGATAAACTAAAAATTAAAAAATATATTTCACTTTCATATCACGATGTTTTATCTTTTCCTTTTTTAATAATACTGCTTTTTGATTACAGACGATATTTTGAGTTCATTTTTAGCCTACTTTCTTGTCAAAGTGAAATAAAATAAATAAGGACATGAAAGGTGGTTTAATGGCTAAAGTTAATGCATCGTAAAAATATTGCTTAGTACAAAAAAAAAGTCGAAAATAGAAAAAATAGTTAAATAAATATCAAATTCGAAAGTAGGAGTTTGATATGGGGAAAATGTGTCTGTCGGTCGACCTATGTGCTCCCCCCCCCCCCTTCCAAAAAAATTGAACAAATCGTTCGATTCAAACAAACTTTTTTTTTTTTTTTTTTTTTAAAGATCTCCCTCATTCTGGTAATTCATTTTTTGATTTGAATAATTTTTTGTTCAACTTTGAACAGTTCAAAACACTTTATACTATTAGCGCTTGTGGGAAAAATTTAAGGCAAATATAAAATGCGAACTGAAAGGCGGATTTGTTTAAGATAAACTTTGTTGGAAAAAGCTCTTGATGAAGAACATTTTTACAAAAGATGTTTTTTAAGTAGCCATTTTAAGGGCAATTTTTCGATAGTTAAATTTTTTTAAACATTAACGACAACGCGAAAAATCATTTTATGTCACCAAAAATTGAAAAAATGGAGTAGATTCTGAATACATTCTCAGTTTTTGGTGACAAGAAATAGATAAAGAAAGTTATTAATAAATATAGAAATACCATATCTCGTAGACGTAACATTGACGAAAGTCGGAGATAAATATGACTGGATGAAAATGAAATGAATTTAACGCGCAAATGTGTTTGTCAGGGTTGCGAAATTGGAGGGAAAAAGAACCAATTCCTGACTTCTACCATATTCCCTTGTTTGTGCACTAACTATCAAGCAAATACTCATTGCTGATGATTGAATAATTTAATCCAGGGGTGAATAACCGTTTTTTACCTACAGGCCACAAAACACATTCATAGGAATCTCGTGGGCCAGAACAAATATCAAATTTATTTATATAATTTAAGTATTTCTAGTTAGCATGAGAAAATAACGGAAATGAAAGACAATTACAAACGAAAATTGCTGTGATTATTACTACATGCTTATTTTATCGAATCTGTGTTTCAGAAATCAATTTATGAGTACTTGACTTCAAAATTCATGACACCGAAAGAAGATTACTAGTAGTTTTGGAGGGTTTTAGAACATATTTTTCGTTTTTTAACACTGAATACAACGACGGGGCACGTGGGTCAGCTTCAGGGGCCAGATTTGATCTGTGGGCAGTAGGTTGAGCACCACTGATTTAGCCAACGCTCCCAGTTCATCAGAACATTGGGTGGACTATAAATGCGGGCAGTATTGAAATACAATGGAGCACTATTCCCATTGCATCAGATAATGCTCAAAAACTAGTCTCTTGTGCATACCCGCAAACTCGGCGTTCTTCGAAGAGATGTAGTACATTCAAGACGTAAAATTGTTCATACACATAATTTTCCTCTATTGACTGTACTTGTATAAACTCTCAGAAGGAAAATAACTCTATACGCAAAAACAGGATAGATGAATTCAGTGATTCTGACGATGATACTATAGAATGAAGAGTTCGCTTCTTGAAAAAAAAATTTTTGATGTACATGCATAATGCTTTTAACGTACATGATAATATTTTAAATGTACATGTATATTATTTTTATGTATTTAAAATTTGTCTGCCCCTTGCTTGTCAGTTTTACTCCTTTTTATGTATCTCTAATGGTCTGTAAAAAAAATATGAGACACTATTTTTTTATGAACATTAAGTTTTTTTCGTCTGTAGGGTCTGGTGGGGTAAAGTGGTCATAAAATCGTAGGTTTTCAACTTAGGTGGATAATAAATGCAACAAATTCTTTAAACAGTTCAACTTTTTTTGTTGTTATTTTACATTGCATTATTAAAGAACACGGTACATTGAATTTTAAGAAGAAAAATATTGATTTTCGTAGTTTTATAGAAGTTTCGTTTACCTATGTTTTTATGACCACTTTACCCCATGGGGTGGGGGAAAGTGGTCATAGCATGGGGTAAAGTGGTCATAGTTAAAAATAGTAGCAAAACCATTATAAAGAACCCTAATACTTGTATATTTCAGTTGTTTTTATAATTACAAGTATATTCACGAGTACATGCCCGTATACACGAATATTTGCGTGTCGTGTTATACACGAGTAAACACGTTCCTATATGAGTAGATACATGTATACATCAGATATATGCATGCACGTGCCTACTCAAGTATATACGTGTATATACGAGTATATAAGCATGTATACTTGATTACCTACAGGTGTGTATACGTGTCTACATTTGTATATACGTGACACGTATATGTACGTGTCACGTGTATATACGAGTAATTACGAGTATAAAGGAACATCATATGCACGCATGTACTTGTATCTCGAGAAAATACGTGCATACTTGAGTATATATGTGTATAGTAGACGTATAAACGCATATATAAGTGTACATGCATAAATATACGGGTATACACGAGTTAATTCGTGGATACATCCAGTGCGTCTTTGTACGTGTCTACTCATGTATATATAATATGGAAGCACGAATATACACATGTATACGTGTACACACGATTATATACCTGTATAGACGTATATACGTACATTAACGTGTATACACCAGTACATGTATGTATACACGAGAATATACGCTTATATACATGTCGGCCTACAGAGTGAATCTAAGCTCTTGGGCAAAAATCAAAGGGGTGTGAGAGGGGAGGATAAGAAGCAAAGAATCATAAGGAAGTTATAATCACTGACGGGCTACATGCACACAAAGCCAGGAGGCAAAGCAGAGCACAAATTTGTTGCACAAAGATGATTTTACCTAACATTTTAGTTTCTAAGAAATATTTAGAGCAGTTGTTGAAAGTTACAGTCTGTAGTAGCTCTAATACACGCGTCGCATCAAAGGAGCAGCGGCTGATGAAAGTTTTTCAAAAGTCTCGTTATTGCAACAGAGAGGGATCTGTGAATGCGACGCATGTATTACAGCTAAAGGCCGTAAATTTCATCAATCGCTTTAAAACTTTCTTAAGTCCTAAAATGTTGTGTAAAATTGTATTTGTGTAATATATATATATATATATATATATATATATATATATATATATATATATATATATATATATATATATATATATATATATATATATATATATATATATATGTATAGAAATTTGTGACCTTTTTTTGCATCCATCAATTTCTCACTTTGCGTGCATGTAGCGCGTCAGCATTGTGTTTGTGACCATTACTTCTTCTCCTCTTCTCTAACACCTTTTATTAATTTACTTAAGAATGTAAACTCACCCTGTATACTTTTACATCATATGCTTGTATGTAAGTGTCTACTCGAGTACGTACGCGTATATACGTGTCTAGCTGAGAATAAGTGTTCTTATATATACGAGTATAAGCGAGCATATACGTGTATAGTAGAATGTATAGCTGTATGGATAAAAAATACTTGCAGATACCCATATATGTATTTATTGGCGCATTTATGTGAATACGTCTATGTACATGTCTACACGTGTATATATGCGTATATATACGCATATACTCGTATATTTAACCCCGTTTACTGTAAAAACAATACATATTGAGTAAAATTAATATTTAATTTGTATCTGCCTTATACCTAAAGCTTAAGTGACACTAGAAGAACAATATTCGTTAAGCCTAATATTATGACCACTTTACCCCATCTTACTTAAATTGTTCTAAAAAATTATCTAAAATAGATTCCGCTAGCTGCTAATCAGTAAGAGTTCTTGAGAAATGTAGGTAGCTTCCTGTACAGTCAATCTGTTCCTAATTCTAACAAACAAAATTTCTCAAGAATGTTAAAATAGGTGTTTAGATTTTAAAATTTTTCATGTTCACGCAAAATATTTTTTTTTACCAAATAAAATTTTGCCAGTTGTAAAATTTTGTACTCAAAATGTAGTTTCTAACTGCTTTACTCTAAAATAAAAGTTTCACATTCATTCGAACGTTTATTTCCAAGCTATAGCCATTTATTTGACGTATGACCCCTTTATCCCATTGACCACTTTCCCCCACCAGACCCTAGACAATATGGTTTCAGAAAAATATCACTTTTTGTAGTCCCCGAAGTTGGCAGATGAAACCATGTTTTTAAGCATCTTTTATGCCTTCGTCTCAAAGCCTATAAAACTATAACAGCGTATGCAATAACTGTATGTAAAAGCAAAAAAAAAAATGATCGCTCATTATATATAGAAAACGGCGCGCATGCATTGCATACACGAGTACACGGTGCCAACAGATCAACTGAAACAGATAAAACTAGGCAATATCAAAAACACATGGGATTGTTTTCGAACAAGACTGGTCCGATCATTCGTTTATGTACATAAGTAGTGTAGATCTAAAAATCAGTTCAGTGGTGTAGATTAAAAATCAGTAAGTGATGTAGATCTAAAACAGTAAGTAGAGCAGATCTAAAAATCACGTCTCGGTGACTATGGAAGGTTTGATATGATCGGTGCTTATGAAGGATCTTGGAATACGTTGGTGCAACTTTCGGCTTCTATTGCTTTTATTATAGCGTGTCCTCTCTTACACTAAGGCCAATTTATTAACAATAAAACACTTTGAGTTCACCTCATTTCAATCAAATCAGCCACCCGCTAGTTTTCAGATTTTAAAAGAAGGCTCAATTTTATTTCTCTCGTTAGTGTTAGCGTTAAAAAATGTTGTATTGTTAAAAAAATAGCCCTAAAATACATGAACTTAAAAAAGTACATTTTCTTCCTCACCCACATGTTAAGAGTACTTTTTAAAATTTAAAGTGCGTCCCGAAGCAAATCTGCATTTTTGTTCAGTTACATACATAATTATGTTTATATTTCAAACTGCTAACGCAAACTTTAGTCAATCTATTCAGAAAATGAAACATCAGAATGAAGTGATCTTGTTCGAGATATTTCGAGGAAAATATTTTGTTCGAAGGGGATTGCTCCCTCAAAAAAGTCATCGATAGATGCATTATTCCCTAATTTATACCTCATATTTCATTTTCAATTTTATATTCTGAGTTATAAATTTTTCTAGAGATTTTTAAGAAACTTGACTCTTTTTTTCATCCTTTTTATCATCTCAACTTCTACAAAAAAAGCAATAATCAATTTTCAAAAAAAACCTTTTAAACCCTATTTTTTTATAAAAAATATTATGTTATTATAATTGTACTATCGCAATATGTTACGATAATTGTACTATCGTAACATATAAATCTTTTCAAAGTCATAACTTTGCAAATTTTATTGTATTAAGGTGGAAAGATAGTTTATAGCGGTAAAAAAAAACTTATTTTTGTTTAAACCTCAAAAGATAACAAAAAATCCTGATAAGGGTGATAAGAGTGGCCCCTTTTCGGTTATAGTTATGACATAGCTCATTTTCAAACTTTTCACCCAACTGGTCGAAAACAAAACACTTACTTGCTCGTCAAACTTTGTCAAAATCAACCTTTTTGAAATTTAAAACTTAATGTTTAGTTTTTAAGCAAAGCAATCCATTAAATTAAACTAATAGTTTCATTAAACGGAAAAACAAATCCACCAAACAAACGACCTACCCATTAAGTATAAACTTTGAAGGTGTCAGAAGGTTTAATAGGCCAGTGCTAAAAATGTTTGAGAACAAAAAAAAAATTAGAACAGGGTGAAACCCATTGGAAAAGTAGGAAAATATGATAGAATTATTAGGAAAAATAATTTACGGGCGAGCTGAGTTTGGGAAGGGGGAAGTAAGGGGGGGGAAACGGTTTATCACGATTTCCGGCAAAACTACGAGTTCTATCGAAACAAAGTAAACAACGAAGCTGTCGGTAAGAAAAAGATCTACAATTTTTGTATTTGCACTTTTCTTTTTTTTTTTTTTACAAAACCTCAAAAGCAATGCGAAAAATTCAAAAAACCGACTTTTTGGTTTTTATTTTTATCTCTCACAAAAAAGCGATTTTTTTTCACGAAAATTGATGAAAAGTTACCTTTTCATGTCTCAAATACACTGCATTTTTTAAATTTAAAATATTTATTTTTCCTTCGTTTTTTTTTTTTTTTTTGATTTAATATTAAAAAAAGCATCATAATTTTCAATTGAAAAATCTCACGTCAAAATATCTGATTTTTTTAAAACATCGGTGCGTGTGATTTTTGTTGGAATCTCTACTTTCTAATGGTATAAAGAAATATATACAGTAATATGAGAAAATTTCGCAGAAAATGAAAAAAAAAAAAAAAAAAAAAAAACGAACAGTCTCAAACAAATTTGAAAAAAACAAAAATCACCATTATGTAAAATTTTAAGCTATTTATTAAAATTTACACTTTAATTACTCAAAAAAATGTAAGTTTCCATATTAAATTCTTAAATTAAAAAAATAAAAATTCATAAAACGAAGGGATTGCAAAAAAAAAAAAAAAAAAAAAAACACGCGAAAATAGTTATAAAAAATCGACATACAAGCAGTATGAAAATGCGCATTTAGTGCAACTAAATTAGGCACATCTCAAAAGAGCTATAATGCTTTTATCGAAATCATTCCGTGTTCTGTGTGTTTTGTTTTTGAATAGATTATAATACATTATCTCTTCTATTGTTATTTTTAACCGATCGTATTTTTTCTTTTGAAATATTACCAAAAAAAAAAAAACACACACAATGAGATTGGAAATTGAACTTGAGAGCTTCTGTATTTATTTCTTTTTCTTCCTTTGATTCTGTCTTAAAGTACTAAATGTATAGAGCTATAGCAGTCTCATCATTACATTGCCTTTGGCAAGTTCGTTGAACAAAAGCTGATATTAAATTCTCAAAATTTTTGTGTTTGTTATCGACACTTTTCTTTAAGGTGACGCCAGAGCATTACTCTATCAGTGATATTCGCTATTCCATATGTGAGGATAACGAATATACTTGTATGGTCCATAGAACATTGAAGCATTCAGAAAATATTTTGTACAGAAGTGCGAAATGGTCTAGAAAGGTCTGGGCCTTACTATTTGCTGATTATTTCGTAGCAACTCGTTTGAGGAATGAACAACATCATTTATAAAAATACACGTGCAGGCTAAGTTAGTTAAAGAAAATCATGACGAATTTACTTGTTTAAAATAATCTTTTGGAATCTACATAGTAAGGTAAACACTACGTGTATTTTAATTTGAATCAATCAGCAATAAAATAAAAATATTATTATTTTCTTTCATAATTAGTATGCCTAACGTGACATGACCTAAAAAAAAGAATAATACAGATAAATGGGATAAATGGTTGTTTTTTAATCAAAAATTTTTTTTATACTTTTCTTTTTAATATACCAAAACACTGAATATGTAAAGCTGATAGTTTATTCATGCTACATTTTTTTAATTGTTAAGCTTAATCAGGAAATTCAATTGAAAAAACGATTTACGTAACAATTGGATCTTATGGATATCTGTTTATAAATAGATTTAAAAAATTTTTAGCCTTTTATTAGAAAATATTTTCATAAAACGTTAAAAAATTATAATTTCGTTTCTTTTACACGAACAAATTTCATTTTACTTATGATAAAACTGGACGAATATAATTAAAATGATTTCGTCTTTTCAGATTATCAGTATTGATGGATTCGTTTGCATAATCGGCAATAAGGCAGATGAGAAGTAAGTGTATGAAATTAAAAAAAAAGCACCTTTAAACCGTTTCTTGGGGTCTCGCAAGAAAAGTGTCGATAACAAGCACAAAAAATTTGAGAATCATACACCAACTTTTATTCAACGAACTTGCCAAAGACAATATAATGATGAGACTGCTACAGCTATCCATTTCGTACTTTAAGACAGAATCAAAGGAAGGAAAAGAAATAAATAAAGATGGTCTCACGTTTAATTTCTAATCTCATTATGTTTTTTTTTTTTTTTTGGTAATATTTCGAAAGAAAAAATACGATCGGTTCAAAATAACAATAGAAGAGATAATATATTATAATATATTCAAAAGCGAAACACACAGAATACAGAATGATTTCGATAAAAACATTATACAGTTAAATCCCTCTAATGCGGACACTAACGGGACAAACTTAATTGTCCTTAATAGAGGGGTGTCCGCAGGACAGGGTTTAATAATGTTATTTGCCTTGGAATGGGGGAATTAAGGACACCCCGCATAAGAGGGGTGTCCGCCTTTGAGGGGAATCCCTTAAGAGGGGTTTTACTGTAGTTCGTTTGAAAAATGTGCCTGATTTACTCGTAGTTGCAGCAAAAGCGCATTATCATACTGCTTTTTATAACTATTTTCGCGTGTTTTTTGCAATCTCTATGTTCCATGAATTTTCAATTTTTTAATTTAAGAATTTAACATGTAAATTTACATTTTTGAGTAATTAAAGTGTAAATTTTAATAAATAGCTTAAAATTTTATGTAATGATAATTTTTGTTTTTTTTCAAATTCGAACTTTTTCGGGTTTTTTTCATTTTTTACGAAATTTTCTCATACTACTGTCTATATTTCTTTATACCATCAGAAAGTAGAGAATCCAACGAAAATCAAACGCACCGATTTTTTAAAAAAAATCAGACATTTTGACGTGAGATTTTACGATTGAAAATTATGATGCTTTTTTAATATTAAATCAAAAAACGAAGGAAAAATGAATATTTTAAGTTAAAAAAAAGGCAGTGTATGTGAGACATGAAACTTTTCACCAAGTTTCGTGAAAAAAAAAGAGTTTTTTTTTTTTCTTTTCCTTTTTTTTTTTTTTTTTTTTTTTTTGTGTGTGTGTGTGGGAGATAAAAATAAAAAACCAAAAAGTCGGTTTTTAATTTTTTTATTAACCAACAACTTTGTCATTTACGTTTTTTCGATAGTACTCGTAGTTCTTCCGGATTTCGCGATAAACCATTTTCCCCCCTTAAACCCTCCCCTACTCCTCCCTTCCCGAACTCAGCTCGCTCGTAAATTATTTTCCTCTTAATTTTATTATATTTTCTTACTTTTCCAATGGGTTTCATCCTGTTCTAATTTTTTTCAACTTTTTATCATTTTCAAAAGTATTGGCACTGTATAAGTGTTGGATCTGTTTTAGCTTTGATGTATTTTTGATTCTTTCACTCTGTTGCATCATTAAGACCACTTTTGAACAACTGTAAGATCAATTTTTGCCTTTCAATTTCAGCAAGACATTCACAAGCCGTATCAGATGAGAGCAACCACATAGGAATTAGGGGAAAATGAGTTCTGTAAAAGTTGTTTCGCTGTTAGTGGAGGGTCGATGCCAAGAAAACAACTTGTCAGGGTACCGTAACGCGTACCTCTTAGCTCATTTGAACGAACGCAAATTTTCTCGTGAAGTTTGATTTAAAATTTTGCTTTATAATGCGTCACTTTTGTAGAATAAAAAAATTAAATCTCGGGTTAGAACTCTTATGAACCATTGCTGTCAAAGGAGTCATCTTGTTTCACAGGGAAATTCACGTCTTAAAAAGCCTTGTGCGTTTCTGATATATATTTTCACTAGTGTCACCCGCACGGCTTTGCCCGTAGTAGAAAATTAAAAGGTCTTTTGGTTTGCCTGTATATTTACAAATAATGTATGATGAATTTCTCGCCAATTGGCTTGCCCATATTGCGGTTCCACGTTATGATGACTTGGTAATTTACTCGTCCATTTTATGATAATTTTGCTCGGGAAAATGTTCTTAAAATTTGAATAGAAAAAGAACAAAATCGAATTTTCGAAAAATCGCTTCGAGGTGCACACTCCCATGCTACAAACTAATTCTATGCAGACAAAGAGACTTTCAGCTTTATCATTAGTAAAGATAATATAATGCAATAGATAGGAATTGGCATGAATCAGAAGATACAAATGAAGATCTGTATGTATCTGTAAAATATTATATACTCACTTCAAAGATCTTATTAGCCTTACTCAAGATCAACTCGAAGCCTCAATAAGATCTTAAAATAACTCTGTGCGTCCAGTCAATTTTCCACTTTTTCGTGTGATGCAAACATGCTAACCACCTTCTTGTATTTGGGTGTTCTTCACTTCCAGTTATGCTA
Organism: Uloborus diversus; assembly: GCF_026930045.1. Taxonomy (NCBI): domain Eukaryota; kingdom Metazoa; phylum Arthropoda; class Arachnida; order Araneae; family Uloboridae; genus Uloborus; species Uloborus diversus. The sequence continues at coordinate 125,458,955 of NC_072731.1, read as the reverse complement.
TTTTACTTGATAATATGAATTTTGTATTGCTACTCTTTTAAAATACAAACGAAAATTTGAAGAAAAAAAGAGAAAAGAGTCTATTCTTTTCGTTTTCAAAAATATTAATTTGGAGGCACGTTAATGCATAAAAACATTTCTCACCTTTTACAAGCTGTTTCAGCATCTCCATCAACCTTTCCACTAAATAAAAGATATTGATATCAACAACATTGCTAAATCATTTTGAAATTTTTTCAAAAGAAACAAAAAGCTTACTAAACAACATCTTCCAAATCTTTTATCTGCTCTAAAATGTCTTGCGTAAGAAAAGAGGAGTAAGCAGCAGTTGTCACTGTTATTCCCTTTGGCACAATGAACTACAAACAGAAGAAACGTTTTTGAGACATACTTCTCGAGTTTGATATCTGAAGCATACACTGTTAAAAAAAATCCTGGAATTTAACGGTAAAAGTTACTGGCATCCATGTTGCCAGTAACTTTTAACGTAAAATCCTACTTTACTGCAAAATTTTACAGTAGAATAAACGAGAGTTAGAAAAAGCAACATGCGAGCAGCAGGATCGATCCCGTGACCTTCGTATTGGCATGCGGTGTCGCTGACCACCATGCCAGTCAAGTCGCATCAAGTAAGAGGAAATACGGTGTTATCTAATTTGCACTGTACAAAGTCACGTAGTGTATCAATTAGCGCTGCAATCGTTTATTTTTCTCGGTATAGTTTACTGTAAATTTTGTCTGTGTTGTAAACACTCCATTTTACAATAATATTTAGCATAAAAGTTTCCTGAATTTTTAACAGTGTAGAAATCTATCACATGCAAACTCTGTTGTGATATTGTTAGCTGAAATAACTTCTGGTACCTTTCAGTAGCTTTGATAATTTGACTATCACATCATTAATCATGATGTTAGAACTAGTGGCTTGGCGAATCGTTTACTTTCTACTTTGGCGAAAATAGAGAAATAACGCGCCGTTGTTACCGTCATGTTGGCTCCCCTTTTTGATGAGTTAACATTTTAATGGCGCACTTCAAGTTTATAAATGTCCCATTAGAGTGAATCATTAAAGGAGCTCTTAAAGTTGCATTGTTTATTTGGTAGAGTATGTTATTCGAACTTTTCGCGTAAATGAATGGTTTGCTCTTTTATTTGGAGTATTATTTCATATATTTAGCGGCTTCCTTTACTTTTTCAGTCAATTGCTTTTCATTTTAATGCAGTTTTTAATCTTTTTTAATGACTTGTTTTGTTTAAAACTTTTTTTAAAGAAAATAATTTATGGTATCGATAAGTAGTTTCTATGTAACTAGACCAAATCAAGGCAGCGTCAAAGAGAAGAAGAAAATGTTTCACAGACAACAAGATTGAACACAGAATGTGAAATATATCATGAATGAATCGTTTATTTATTCTGAGAAATAATATGTTTAGTTTAATGTAATAAATTTAGAGTTTTTTCATCGCTATTATGCTATTTTTAATACTTTACACGCTATTATTTTCTCAAAAACCGTACGTAATGGGGGAAAAAGAAGTTTTTTTTTTTTTTGATTCAGCAACCTCGAAAACATAAAGTTTACCAGAAATATTCCATGCAACTGAAAAAAGATTTTTTTTTTTGCAGACCTGTGTTATCGATTAACTGACTATCAGTTGATGGCCCTAACTTCAATAGATCTTTTTTTTAAATCGTTAGACGATTTCTTCCTCACAACTTACTACGTAAAAAAAATATTTGAACATTGAGTTAAAATCCTGAACTAATGAGAAAGTAAGATAAATACTAATGAACTAATGAAGGAAAGAAAGAAAAACACTCACTGTTTTTTCCATGCCACTGAGTTCTGTCAGTTTACCGAGAGACGCTCCTTTCCCCCCAGATATCTCCGTAAACTGAGATATCTTTTCAGTAAATTTTACAGTTAGTGGAACCTCTGCAAGTAAATGGAAAGAAAATTATTATTTTTTACATAAATACAACATCGAAATAGATGCTATAAAATTCAAAATTTAGATTGCCACAAAGAATTTTATTTTTACATATAGGGCTATTTTCTCCGCAAGATCCGGAAGGTAGTGAAATAAAAAATATGGCCTAAATCCGACGGCGCTGTGCGCAGGATGCTTTGTGACGTGTCTCTATAATGTACAGCCATTTATTATGTCAAGTTGGAAATGTACACTGCACTGAAGAAACGTTTGAAAATAAACGTAAATAAGCCCCCCCCCCCTCTCTTTTTTTTTGAGCCAGGTTAAATTAGGTTGAAAAGTTGGTGCTACACTGGTGTCCAAAAGTTTCGCATAATTGTTATTTATAGAGACGAGAATTGTTATTTATAGAGAGTAGCACTTTGGCCTAGTAGCTGAGTACCGAGTACCAATTATGTTTTAAGAAAAACCACCGACACACGTGATGAATTTTGTACTCATTGGAATAGTACCTTCATGTCTATATAATACTTTAAAAAACCAAATTCATGCTGAAAAGTAATTACGCATTTTTTAAAAGATTTTGTTTAAGCTGAAAATTTTACAAAAAAAGTTATTTTTAAAATTAAAATAGACAAATAAATAAAAGTATGATTAATCAAGTTGGAATTAAAACAAATTATTTTTATCTATTTTATCCGCCAAACATAAATAAAACAACGTTTAAAGTACAAATGGTCAAGAATACTGCGGACACGTGTTTCTGCGTTACAAGGAACGTCTTTTTCAGTGCATAAAATGTGAGCTAATGAATGTAAAGGCATCCGACAAAAAAAATCCGACTTTTGTCGGATGTCTTTAAACCTATAAGCTCACATTTTGTGCGTTGAAAAGGGGCATTCCTTGTAGCGCCAAAACACGTGTCTGAATTGTTCTTGCACATATGTGCTTTTGACGTTGTTTCATTTGCTGTTTATGTTTTAAGCAAAGGTATTTTTACATTTCTTATAAATAATTTTTGTTTGTAGCAAAAATCCATTTAATAATATAAAACTTTCATATTTTCTTTACTTATCCTTTTGCTCCATTTTTAATAAATAAATTTTATTAACTTTGGGGACCTTAAAATAAAGATTTACTCCATTGAAGCATAACAAACTTCATTATCCTCAAAATTTAAATTAAACTTATAAATTTGAATTGTAAATGATTGTAGTATATTATATGCTCGCACCTTTTTTTATTAATTGTAAAATCTGTCTTAAACAATATTCAATTTTTTACAACTACTCGGTATTGGCCAAGTAAGGAGTACTCGGCAAATTGGCGGAGTAGGTCGAGTACCAAGTAGTTACCGAGTACTCGGTACGTCCCTAGTTATGTATGTGAGTAATATATGAAATATACATCGGAATACGGGGAAGCGTGATATGCGAGTGCAACACAATTACAAAACAAGGAAACTACTCAAAAAAAATAAAAAAAAACGGTAATATTTACTTTTACTATAAAAATGATAGTTTGAAAGAAAATTAAGCATATGAGGAGTTTACTCTTCATACAAAAAAAAAAGAAAAAAAAAAGATGATGCTTAAGTTTAATAATGTGTCTGACCACATCTGACAGCCAGGCACGCTGCACAACGATTACTCAAACTTTCTATGAGATGGTGAATGAGTTGTGGGCTCAAACAGTTCCAAACTTGCTGGAGAGCTCTTTTCAGCTCCAGAATGGAGCTTGGCGGGAGCGAACGGGCTGCAAGTTGTCTCCCGAGCATATCCCAGACATGTTCGATAGGGTTCAAATCAGGGGAGTTCGCAGGCCACGCCATTCGCTGGATATTTTCTAATTCAAGGAAGTCATCGACCACAGCTGTACGGTGACATGGCGCGTTATCATCCATGAATATGAAGTCAGAACCACAGCACCTCGAAACAAGTCCGGTGCGGTCGTCTAACATAACGTCCGTTCACATCATTACTCCCGCTGACGCAAAATGATATCTTTCTCTTATGTTTCGCGGTTGGACAGGAATTCCTTTTTCTCTCCATATTGTTACCTGATGAGAATCACTCTATAGAGTAAAGTGGGACTAATCACTGAATATCACATTGGCCCACTGTCCCACACTCCAACGCCGATGTTACAAGCTCCAATTTAAACGAGCACGTTTATGCGCTGACGTGAGAGGAATGCAAACTGCTCGTCTTCTGGCATACAGACCAAACTGATTGAGTCTCCTGTAAACAGTTTGCATCGAAATTGTTACTCCTGTAGCGGCACTGAGCGCTGAACCCAGTTATCTGGCACAACTGTCCCTATGATGTCGCACAGAAATTGCCAGAAATCGATCTTGGCGAGCAGTCGTGACTCTTGGTCGACCTGGTATTCGCCGTCGGGTAACAACTCCTGTATTTTGAAACCTTCACCAGTCTCGAGATTACGCACTGAGGCACATTAAGAATGTGAGACAGTTCGGGCTGATTGTCCAGATTCTAGCATTCCAACGATTTTTCCCTTCGCTGGAATGCAAACATGTCCAGTTGGGGTCTTTGTGCCATCATTAATCCTGTTTCACCAAACCAATTTTCCGCATGACGCCATCGACTATAATATTTGCATAAACATGAAGTTTCTTCTTCAACCAATAAATCTCCATCAATAATTTTATATAATTTTACGCAAATTTATGAATTATGCTTAACTTTTGGACACCAGTGTAGATTAAGACCATTGCACTAATCACGTTTTTAATACCCATTTAAATTTTATCAAGCAAAGTCAACAGTCAAGCATCACTTTTTAAGTAGCAATGTTGAGCAACAATGTTTTTAGGTATCTTCATACTATCGACATGTGTAGCTTGAAAAGTCAGGCTAACTTAGACAATCATTGCTGTCAAAAAAAAATTTTTTAAAGGAAAAAAACTATTCCACTGCAATTTGCCTTTCATCCAAACAGATTGATCACGTTCACGCCATAACTAATAATCCATTTGTTATCTCTCACAAAATAAACACCACGGTATAAAATGCGAAAATGTTATTTTTGGAAAAAGAAACGACTAAAATATAGGTTTTAAATTTCACAAAAAAAGAAAAGCCTTTTCATTTCACTCTCCAGTAAATTTGGGTTTACTGAAGAGGTAATTATTACGAAAAGTCGTAGTCAAAAAGTTACCTGAACGATAAGTTTTTTTTTCTTAAATAATCTTCTATTTGATCTATTATTTTGCTTAAAACTCAATGAAATAGATACCTTGTTAACAAAAAAACAATTAAATGTTCATACTTTCTGGAAATTTCAGGCAGTCTTTACTCTTTGTTCTTCTTGCTTCTGTTTGCATTTTACTAAGAAGAAAGAAAAAAAAAGAGGAATTCATTCGAAAACAAAGATGGGTGTTAAAAAACAAGCTATTAAAAATTTTAAATCTTTGTTTTGACAATATTTGTGCATACCCCGTTAAAAGAAAGCCAGTTCCTTTGTATTCCTGAACGGTAAAGTCAACATGTCTAACCTCCACGTATCCTTTCCATCCTTTCTTGCTGTGGAGCTGAATTACCTCTCCGACCAGTCTTCCTTCCAGTTCATAGTGCTTACCTTTTAATGATACAGTTCAAACAATACAATTAATTAACATAAGGATGGGCCTAAAAAATCGAAATTCAGTAGAACACTTAGCGAGAAAAATTTGTGTTTCCCTAACAATAATTACCATACAAAATTTCATGATTCTGAGAGAATGTCTTCCGCTTTGGCAAGAGACTTGAGTTTTAGAGATTTTTCGGAAAAAATTAAATAAAGAGAATATTTACAAATGTATTGAATTCCGCAGAACGTTTAGCCTTAGTGCGGGAATTTTGTAACTTCTTAAGGCAAACTACTGCGTAAAATTTCACGCCTGTGAGTTAACTATTTGTGCTTTGGCAAGAGGCCAGACTTTTGAGAATTCTGTCACAAAAATTCTTAAACTCGAGTACAGGGACGTGCACAGAAATTTTTGGGCCAGTCACAAATGCCTTTACGGGTCCTCCTCCATAGTGTTTACCTCTAAGTCCCTACATATATTTCTCCCCTTATTTTAAAAATCCCGGACCCCTTTCAGGCTCGGTGACCAACTGGTGTCTTTTATCCCTCCTGTGCTCGCCCCTACTCGAGTAACACATAATTAAGTAGACACACACACATTTTTAAAATCATCTGCTTAAAAAGAGCTTCGCGTGCACATTTCCATTTTTTCTTGAATAATATTAGTATTCTGTTTTTTTTAAATCCTTTTTACTGATTCAAGATTACATTATTTATTTTTTGGGCAAGGTCAACAAATATGGCGTCACATGCAGTAACAAACGCTCACAGCGATAGAAAGTTGTGTATGTGCCTATGTTCCACTCTCCCCTCAAAACGTGATCTCATGCAGTCAGGAGGATTCAAACTACTTGTATCCATAGTAAAGAAAACATGAAACTATCCTTACTTGCTTTGAAACTTGCATTAAAATTAGTTTCAGATGAGTCACAGGTATCCGGTAGGGCATTCAATTCCGTTAAGACGTTTAGACTTCCTGATGGCTCCACAACGAAACCAAATTTTAGACTAAAACGAGATTATACAGATACAACATTTGCAGTTTCAATACCAAAAAAAAACTTGATATGAATGACACTTAGTTTCATTTTAAAACTTTATACATAAATAATATAAAATACACCGCCAGCTCAATTATTTCATCCGAGGACTGCAGTTTCGTGCTTTTTAGCAGTCATCAGCACTCATTTTATGTATTTCTGCCTTAGCCCTGGTTTCGGGTGCTAACTTACTGCAAAGTACCTCGTTATGTTTTAAAAAAGATTTAAAAAAATGCGCATTTTCAGTTAAAAAAATAATAACATTTTTCATAAATTTCCGCAATCATGGCGTCATATGTAGCTACAATGGTTTTCAATTTCCAATATGTGACTGAAATCCATGGAGACATGTCACATCGCTTGCATTTTTCAACGTTGCCAAGTTAAAAGGACATACCCCAATCTGTCATGCCTAATAACTACCAGCTAATTTAAGCAAAAAGCGCGAAATTATGCAAAGTTTAATTAATGTTTACGAAAAGAATACACGTTATTAAATTATTTTTTAAAAAGTGAAGAGTAAAAATGAAGTTCTTATGACACGGCCCAGAATAATTAAACCCCTTTATTTCCTCTAGAAAACTCGAGCTCCGAGAAATGATTATAGTTTCGTTATTTCTATAACTGGCGACAAATATTTTTCTTAGCATTAAAAAGAATTAACAAAAATTCAAGTGTCTCTTTTCGTAAGGCCCTAAAAATTACATAACTCTTTCTTAATGATTTAAACATCCCCTATGTATTACATCCAGCCATTTTTACAAACTAGTGTAAGATGTAAGTTTTGCAATATATGACATATCGTCACCTCAGAACAACAGTAAGACAACTTCCAAAGTCTGACAATAAGAGTAAAAGATCCTACTCTGAAGCGACGATGTATGGATGTCCACAACGTACTGTTAATATGTGTGCGGTCTGTAAGAACGTTCTTCTTACTAATGTTTTATTTTATGATTATTTCTGAAACATGCAGCGCTGATATTTTTTCAGATTTGGAATTAAAGTCATAAACCCCACAATTCAGTCTAATTGAAATCTGGCTCCAACCAAGAACTGTGCTTTAGCTGAAAAACGCAAATTTTCCTTTAATCCCTAATCGTCATCTGTTTTAATTAATGTCCCAAAGGTTTTATGAACAGTAAACAAATCCCATACCAAAATACTTCAAGTACTTGGGCTTCACACAGGACTCAGAAATTCTAAGCAACAAAACAAGTGAGGTATTGATTGCCAAAAGTAGGAAACGCATTAATATCTCAAAATATGTCTCAGGTTGGATGCTTTTACTGACTGACTTCCATTTCTCCTCTCAGCTCACTTTTGGAATTTGTTTCTCTCATTTACTTTTCCGCTTTAAATACTCAGCTTAACAAGTTGAAAAGAGTGCCATTGCCGGCCTACGAAATAGCTGTCTAACAATATTGCTCTCTACAAATGCAATCTTTAGCCTCTGCACACGAGAAGAAACTTCTACATTGTTAAATATGTTAATAACTCCCTTAGCTATTGAGAGCATCATAGAACATTCTTCAACCTAAGGACCATCATGGAAACCAATGACTTCAGAAACAGTCCCTTTTCGCAAGCCGACTGTGAGGGCTTACTTTATCCTGACGCCGAGCAACAGAATCCAGCACTTAGTCTTCAAAGTGTATTTTTTCACACCTAACTTTCAACACCGGTCAACAAACAGGAAGATCATCCTCATTTTCCAAGACAAATGGCAATTGAAACCATCCGCAAAATCTGACAAAATGCAATTATGATTTGCACTGATGGTAGCAACAGCGACTCCGGAGCATGCATTAAGCTTCCAGACAATTGCATCAAGATACAGTTCAGAAATGCGGATTATTTATCTGCATTTCGATCTGAACTATTTGCCATCGAGAGGAAACTATCTTTTACTGACAACATGGCAAACGAAATATATTCAGACATATGGATCCTTACTGATGGCCGTTTCTCCATCCAACATTTTACGGCCTCTTCCAATCCTAATGATGAATGATGAATTTTGATTCATTGACTAAAAAGTTATCATACAAAACATCCAGCTACTAAAGTTTTTATACCTTTTGAAAAAGTTATAATGCATGATTTTTGGGATCCGGAAGAGGGGAATCGTGTTACTAATCTATCAGTGCCCAATGTCGTGCTGTTTTGCCAGTTTAGCTAAATGGAAAAGGTTTTTTTTTTTTTTTCTTTTTCCCCTTTGTGCTTCGAAAATATTTCTCTAACCTCCTGAGGCATAAAAAAAATCTTTCTCTACTAGTTGAACTGATTGTAACAGTTAAAAAATAATTGAAGTAGCACAAAAGTTATGTATGAAAACACTTTTTATATCTTGCTCTTCAAAATCACCCAGGCTACTTCAAAAACTGTGAGTGGCTTAAACTTTTCATCATTGAATAATCTAATCATGTCGGTGCTCCCAGCTTCAATGAGATATCATCTGCCTCCAGCTCTGTTATTCACTATTCCAGACTGATGAGTCCATAACAAGGACGAAACTGCAGTCTTTGGATGTGAAAACCATTCTGTCGGTATATTGCTTGTAATTTTTCTTGCCTCATGCTAAAAGTTTTACTCACAGTTGAAACATTTTATTTTTCGTTTTCAAAATCCAATACAAATAACCGTAATTCCAGCCAACCATACAGAAAAATAATTATCACCAAATCTTGGCTCGGAGGAAGAATTTTTTTTGAAAAATTCACGACTAATTCAAATATACATCTAATAAAAAATCTATTTTCAGTTTCAATTGTAGATTGAACTGTGATTTGAATAGTCGAGTAGCGGATTGAAGATATAGATTTTGGTAGAGTAAAGCATTTTTCAAAAACCTTTTCCCGATGCAAACAAATTGGATAAAAATTCAAACGAAGTCATACATGCTAAAAGGCATGAGCTTTGTCACCATTGAAAGAATCGTTTTGCAATAATTCTTCTAGTCGTCAAGTCACTGCTTTGAAGTCATAGAGAAATGTTTTTATCGTTTTAACTCTTGAAAATTATCTTGTGTCACTCCGCGATTGCATAATTATAGAGCCCCATAAAAGGTATTTGGTTGATATGTCTTTTTTTATTCAATAATTACATGCATTTTTAAGAAGTTTCTCTGAAAGCATTATAATGTATTGAGCAGCTGAAACGTGTTTCTAGCAAAAGAAAGCGATGAACACTCATTAAATAAATATACACTTAAAAAATGAGCATAAAAGTGAATGTAAAATATCAAGGAATTTTCTTGTGAAAATCATGCAGCCACACCAATTTTCACGGGCCTATCATATTGGACATACCATCGTTACACTGGGCACACAAGTGTGAAATATTTAGCCTATATGAGGCAATGTCTTCTTTTTCTTAGTTAAAATTAACCATGGTTCTCTATCAGTTTTCTATCATGAATTTCTAAGTCATCATCCAAATAACGAAAAACACTTTTTCTAGTCTGAGAATGTGTAGAGTTTCATCAAATAGTTGCTGAGAACCAGCGAGATTTCCTCTAATGAACATTGATTTCCGACTTACATAAATTGAATTCCCCCATTTTCTATCATTCTGCTCAAAAAATTTGGGGGTGCGACCGCCCCCTCTTGACCCCCCTATTTGCCGCCCCTGCCTCCCTCTAACCCCGGGTACTTCAGAAAAAACTCAGGGGGTGCCTACTGTTTGTTGGGGAAAGGCAGCGGTAGACCACACCCTCGCACTTAGCAAGTGAACACTTGAGGTTCCTCTGCTGTGAACATGATACAAAACAATTCTCATTTCCGATCTGTCTCAAATGTACGGAGGCGAAATGTCTCCCCAGCACTTGATTCAATGCTCGGGGCTCTAAAACAGTTTCTCATGTGTTCCAAATATGGTGGAGGCGAAATGTCTCCAGCACTAGATTCACTGCTAGAGACTCGAATCAGAGGAGTTTTCTGAGAGCCTTCTATGCTCTTGGACTTTTTGAGCATCTTAGGACTCATGGATGTGGTCTAGTATTGTTAGATCAGGTGAATGGCAACACCACATCATAATTACATAAATAAACTCACTTCTTAAACATACTGGGAATAGACATTTCACTAAGGTGTATAGAGAGTCCATTCTGAAAGAAAAAAAGATAACAGTCATTCTTTCATCAAAACTTCAATTTTCAAAATAAATTCTTCAATTTTGCTTTGAAGATTTCAAGCACGTGTTTTGGAGTTTAATTTAGAAAATCTATAGTTATAGGCAAGCCGATTCCTTTCGGTACCGATTTCTCCTCTATTTGTGAGTATAGCTGTGAAACTGTCAAAAATTGAAAAACATGGAAGCGCCATTTCCAAAAAGTAGGGTGTGATGGAGGAAAACTGTGGTCATATTTGGATTCGGGGCGTTAGTTTGCATAAGAATCAGCTAGAATATGTCAGAAGCATTTTGAAGGAGTTTTTTGAAGATAGAATTTTAACTTTGGCAGAACTTAAGCATTTTTCGGGATGCAAAAAATTTTGAAAGCGCAAAGCGATCGGTTTACCGTAATTACAATTATTGTTTTCATAATTATTACAGTTAAATTCCGTTGCAATGACTTTCAGAGGCCCGCAAATGGTGTTCGCTGAAGTGAAACTTTATTGTAATGGAGTTCCAACAATGTAATGGTAATTAAAACCGGACTGAACTTTTATTTCGCTCAAGCGGATATTTCGTTGTATTGATAGTCGCTATAATGAGATTTGACTGTTTGTCTATTATTACCGTAAGCATACAATCGTTTTTACTTTGTAGCAAGCACTAAAACTATGCAATACTTAAACTAGTCAAAAATCGTCCAAGTGTAGATGTGACCTCAGTAGTCACTAAGTCATTGTCGTTTACGGTGTTATTATTAACTTTAAAATGTTTCCAAAAATGAAGCTTATTTCATTTCAACAAATAGTATTTTAATTAGATCAATACCATAAATACGGGCTACTTTGACCCTAAGGTCCTTCTTTGGCCCAAATTGAAAAACAAGCTACAACATCCTCTGTAAACCTTCAGGAAGCAATTTTGACAGAATCCGTTAGAGAGCAGCCTCAAAGACTCAATAACATATACAAAGGAGGTTTTTATTTAAAACTTTTTACAATAACAACATATCTCCTAGCCCAAAACTAACGACCTACTTTAGCCCAGCATAAAAACTTGAAAAAATCCATCAGAGAGACTTGGGAAAGTGAAGAAAAGCTAAAACTAAAACTCCAAACAGGAAAAACAAGAAAAAAAATTATTTTTTAGCAACGGATTAAGAGAGCGATTACAGACTCAAATCATCAGGTCTCAGTTACATGGCTTTTATTATGGAAGAGAAAGAGGAACTTAAAGTTGCTGGAGGTTTAGAAACGTTGATCCAGTTGCACCTACTTCTTACAAGTTTTCTTAAATGTTAAATTTGTTGGAAAGATTACGGAATTTCGTTATTGTGGAATGGAATTTCAGGTTTCCAGGGATAACTTCATGCGAGAGAAGAAAGAGCTAACGTTCAGAGCATGGAACGCATCAAAACGTATAAGAAGTGATCGAAATTTTAGGATTCATTGTTTTACAAATGGTGTTATCTTAACAAAATTATTCAACTGCCGAAACTGTTGAAAAGATGACTGTTTTCCGTAGTTAATGTCTGAGACAATAAGTAGATATTTAAAAAAAATTTTTTTTTTTTTAAACAAAAATGTGTAACTCAAACTTGTCAACAAAACAAAACAAAACAAAAATTCTTTCAAATAAAGTTCTTCCTGCTAAGATAGTCTTTCTTTGGCTCTGGTTACTTCTACAATGATTTAAAATAGGGAAAACCACTTTGGGCCAGATTAACCCAAACGTAAAGGTAACATTGGCCTAAATTAAAAACAATTAAAAAGGGTAATAATATTTCGGAACAAAGAGATCAATATTTAAAAAATAAATTAAGAGAACTTATGCATTGTAAAAGAGGTTTCCACAGCTTGGAAGTGTGAACAGTTACAAAATTATTGAGAATGAGATGGGAAAAGTTAAAAAAATGTGAGCCAAAGTAGCCCGCGTTTACGGTACATTAAAGGTACTTCATAAAAACACAATTCAGGAAAAATTAAGATTTTTTAAAAATATTAACATAAAACTAAATAATAATATGAAAACGTTTTCCAGTCATGCAATTCGACTTTTTTTTTAAACAAACAGTCGAATCCTGTCGATTTAGTTTCGGAGAGTATTCCAGTAGGAATATGTAAACATTATCAATTTTTCCATATAGAACATTGTTGGCAGAAAGAGTTAAAGAATAGCAGCCACTATTGAAACTTTTTCCACCTTGTGCACCATCATATTCATTGAATTCTCTCTCTTCACTTCTAAAATAATAATAATAATAATAACGATGAGTTTTTAGTGCAATAAAAGACAAAAAAACAAAAAACCTTACTTGCGGTATGTTTCCCAAAAACTGCTTGAACTCGCATCCTGAAGTATTGGAGGTATTTCCTGTAACATGAAAAATAAATCCTCGTATAGTAATCAAAAGTCACCTTAGATGGTATTATTAACGTATTACTTTTATTTATGATATTAAAGGAAGTGCGTTTGCAAGCAATCGTGTTTTGAGTAACAATTGATATTATTATTTATAAAGTTACTTTTTATTAATTTACATACATTTTATGCTTTCATAGAGAACGTTGGATTTTAATTTACCTTACCCAAACTTAAGAAAGCGTTTACTTCAGGTTGGTGTTCATACTTTCAGATCACTTTTTATTTTATGAAAAAACTTCATATTTTAAACTCTACTTTACTTCCCACAAAATTTAATTTCTCGAGTTTTTGGTGATTACACGCGTAAAGAAAAATCAGTATGAAATAAATGTGGCTCACCTAAAAATCTATTCTTTTCTCCGAAAAGGTACATCTCATAATCTAGATGTTCTTCCGTCGAAATTATTCCATGTATTACACCTGTTTGGCAATATGTATCAAGTGTTTCCGCAATTCTGGAAAAAGAAAAATCTTTTATTATTATTTTTCAAAACATTTTTACCTACCTTTATTAAAAAGCTTCAACTTTTGCAAATTATTAATGACATCAAGTTTTGTATATCCAAGAGAGCTCTAAATTTATTCGCAGTAAGAGTTCGTGTTCTCATTATATGATGAAAAAAAGTATGGGCATTACGAAGACTAGAACGTTCCTTAACCAACCTGATCGAAGTCAATGCTGAGATCATTATACAAAAAATACAGTTGTCAGGGAAAATGTTGAAAAAATACAAAATTGTTAAAATTATGGGATGGATGCACTTCTGCACATGTAATTTGAGATTTACAACTAAAATGTAATTCATAACCCTTTTGGACGGCTTTGAAAATGCATAAAAATATCGCAGGCATACCACAGAGAAAAAATAATTTAAGGGCGTTTTTGTTTTTGTTGAGATATATATTTTCTGAAGACAAGAGTTATTGCACAGTGAGAAAAAAATGCAATTATCTATTTCAAAATGAATGCTGCTTCAACACTGCACTTATGGAACCATACGCAGCACATTAGAAACAAACAACCACAAAGTACTACAGCAAGACATTGTTATAAGTATCGTACCAACAGCGAAGGTTCATTTATTCCACACGATGTCATAGCGCAGTCCTCTAACTTTGGTTGTAGCACTCGTTATTGTGACAGAAAAGTGTGGGAAATAGGAATGCCACTGCCTCACAAAAGAGCAAAGTCTTAGTGGCCTGATCGGTAAACGTCGGGTCTTGGGTTCGATACCAGCCCGATCGAAAATCCTCCATGTTCGTTAATGGTGACTGAGGCACGTTAAATATGCCGTAGTCACAAATTTCTCCAAGGTAATCAATACCTTTGAGGGTGGTGGATCAGGTACTTCTCGTCTTTTGGTCTCGATAATAAAACACAGCTGTGTTCAGGGCCCCATCCAACCAGCTAAAACACTAATAGTGGATGGTACGGGAAACCCTGGAGTGTGATATGTCTCCATAGATCTTAAAATAGAATAGATGTGCCTTCTCCCCACTTTTCTCCTCAGAGCGCGCGTCAACATCCCCCGTTGGACATCACGTGATCAAGGGACTCCCCTCACAAGAAACTGTTTCCCTTATCGAAGAGAATCACTTTGCGCCGCGATCATTTGCACAATTAAGGGAAATTAAAGCATTTAACCCATGGGTTAAATGCTTTAAGCATGGGTTAAATTAAAGCATTTTACCCATTATTGAAGAAAAACGGAACAATCTGTCCCTCACGTAACACCTCATATTTTTCACTAAAAGTAATAATTAAAAAAGGTAACTTTTTTTTTCATTAAGAAATCGCAAATGTATTTGTTGTACTTTTGCAAAAAACGTTCTTTGTTACCTTTTTAAGTTATTACTTTTTAATGAAATGCGGGACAAAATGACAGTTTTTTCATGGAATGGTCCATTAGATATTTTCCCATCATAACTTTTGAAGCAGGCGCACAAGCTATTTAAACTTTTTTTCAAGTGCTTTAAATACTGAGTAGAAAAAGACGTCTTCAAAAATCTTAAACAAAGATTGACCTTATAAATTTTCTTTTATTTCAATCAAATTTTTCAAATACAGATAAATAGTTTCAATGCGTGCTTTCTCCCACAACTTTTGAAGCCAGTGCAACAATTTAACATAAAACCCGATCTAAAACCATAAACCAATTAGAAATACAAATGTAAATAGTATCGAATATCAACTCAATTAAATAATATTCTAATATTCGCATGCGTTTCGCACCAACACTATATAAGTCAAACCAATAACTTTGGTTTGTTCCTAATTTTTAAGCAACTTTTTTTTTTTTTTTAAGTACTCAGAAAATAAATTATTTGCAATTATAAACTACATGAATGGTCATTTGACTTCCGCCTTCTCCCCAATTTTTCTTTTCTTCTTTTTTTTTTCGTCCCACAGACTATGATAATTTTGACAATTTAAACTCTAGGGTGAAGAAAACTAGTGATTATTGTCCCTTAACAATATTAATTTTGTTATTTTCCTACTTATTGGTCTTTGTGAATTATTTTCATTGTTTGAACTGACTGCGCGATACATTCTAACGCTTAAATATTTAGTAACGATTAATTTTATAAACTTTTTAACGAGAAAATCTGCTGCTTCTGTTTCCAACATATGCTTATTCAAACTTAGAAAAATGGAATTCGAAATTTTTCGCATAACTCTTGTGGTCTCATGAGTAACATATTTTTGTGTTTTACTCCCAAAACTTTTTCACATTCTCGCTCAGATGTTCTTCACAAATGTACATTTTTCAATGGCTGCAATCTTGCAATAAGTTATCATACTTGAATGTGTCCCAAAATTCTTAAATTTTATTAGGTCTATTTTTTGATTTGTTGTAGTGAAGACTGCGTTGCAGTCGTCGCAGTTCATAACAGAGTGCATTTGCCGGACAAAAAATCCAGCGTAGTCAGAAGCACCATTAATATACTGCGTCATGTTAATTGAGATGATTTCTGAATTTTCCAAATCGTCGTCAATGGAAGAAAAGGCTTTCTTTCAAAGCATTTTTGTTACGCTTCAAATTTAATCATAGCATTTGAAGGTTGTCAAAATCAGCGCAATTTGAAGAACTGGACTCTTTAATTTCCGTATGAATGAATAATCTTTTTTTCGCACTTCGAATTTATCCGACGATTATTGTTGAATCCCCCTTCACATCCTGATCGCATTGAAAAAAGTTTCAAGGTGATCCTGAGTAAGCTTATACGTCATTACGCAGTTTAGAACAGGAATTCGGGCACCTACATACTTTTCATATGTTCCCAGCACACTTTTCATAGAAATTAGGAAACCTAAAAATCCAGTTTTTCGCGGACATACTATAACTAATTTTCCATCGCTTGCTTTTAGTGATTTAATATAATGCTCGGTATCTATAGTAAATTGCTTAAAATATTCTTAATTTCGACTCTGCATGGGGACTTTTTTTGCCTTTAGCAGAAAGAAAGATTTCTGTTACTCACTATGTCTTTATTTTTTAATAAAATTCATCAAACCCTCTTTCGCTAGAAAATCTCAGATTCACACATATAGAGATTTCTCACATAAGTATAATTAAAATCTTCAGACAATCCTAGACTTTTAATGACGCTTCGCATTGTTATATCACTGCTGCCCGAGAAGAGGGAGACACGATGTCCCTTGATCACGTGATTCTCGGAAGAATCATGATGACCCCACTTTCTCCGGGCGAAATACGCTGCGCTATAGGAGAAAGCCTATCTATCCCTTTTAAAGATCTATGTATGTCTCAGAAAGAGGTTAGACTTCTAAGACAACACTCGGTACGTGGCAACTTAAACTACTAACAATCGGAATGTTCAATCCAGGATGGACGATGAGCAACTCCTGCTCCAGTTCCATCAGAAATGTTTGTTAATAGAATATGAAGGAGAGATTTTACGCACAATAGTCACTATTGATGCGTATGAAGGATCTTTGACCTGCAGACCGTGAACTCCTTAATATACTTTACTACCACAATTTACGCATCAAGCCACCACATCCATTATCCTCTGGGTATAAACAAAAATTTTACATCAAAATAGAATAGAGAACAACCAATGATTAAACAATTGGCAACAAGAGGACGCTTTGCAATTTTGCAATGACGTGCGCAGAATGTTTACGACGATAATTGTGATCGGTGTGAAACCAGAAAAAAGGCCGGTTAAAATATAGATCCGGTTCAACAAAATCCGGACAAAAGGTAATATCTATACACCTATACAGGGTGTTCCGTTTTAACCTGCAAGACCTTTATTTTCGAAACCATTTGGTCTTAGGTGTATACTTCCATTTGTTCAAAATCAGATGCAGAGTTAAGCTATTGAAAGTTTGAAGCAAAAATAAAAATGAGTCAAAAAATACAAAATTCAACTTTTTATACGGGCCCCAGGTCCCCTAACTTATATTTAGGGAAATAATCTCCATTGAAAGATATTACTAACACAAAAAACTTGACATTTGTGCGACCAAAACTTAGGGAGATATTCCAGTTTAAAGTTTTAAGGGACCATATAATAGATGACATTGGAACTTACCGCCCTTTCAGAAGAATGACAGGTCGTCAAAGAAAGAAAAACACGGCATTTATATTTTTTATTGCTATTCAAAAATAAATGCAAATGTTATGCCGTGATACGCAAAACACACGACAAAACCTCGAACAACTTGGAAAACCACACTCTGTGCACAAGTACAAATTTAAACACATGTTAGCTGCTATATTTACCCCCCAAAAAGCGTTATTGAAGACGAATGAAAAGTGGTGTAAGTCACAAAACGCTGAGTTTCATGTCTCGGTGAATATTGATCGTACTAATTTCAAACTTTTTGTGTTGGAATTGTTTTCCAATGGAGATTATTTCCTTAAATATAAGTTAAGGGACCTGGAGTCTGTATAAAAAGTTAAATTTTGTATTTTTTGATTTATTTTTATTTTTACTTCAAACTTTCAATACGTTAACTCTGCATCTGATTTTGAACATTTTTGCAATTGAAAGTATACATCTAGGACTAACGGTTGCAAAAATAAAGGTCTTGCAGGTTAAGACGGACACCCTGTATATACTCACTGTTTAACAGGTGGCAGGAAGAAGGTTTTCCATTTCGCTCTCGCCATGCTTTCAGCTACAGTAGAAGGAGACATATCAGATGCCGCATCGTAAATATTTGAAGAAGCTTTCCACCTGAAAGGAAAAAATTTGTAGTTTTATCAAAACAAATTGATGCGTAAACGAAAAAATGGAGGAAGATTTTTTTAATACTCACATGAAAGCGAACTTAACAAAAACTTCCACCCCTGGATCACTTTCATCATTAGTAGTTTCACTGAAAAATCAAAAACAGTATCACAAAGCAAATTTGGCAAAAAATGCCGTTTCTGAGTTCTTTAATTATTAGCCAACGATGGTAATGCTTATCATATTACATACAGGTATACACATTACATTACCCTTAGAGTTGCTTGATGATTTAAAAGAAAACTCAAAAATTAACAACATGTATATTCTAGGTTTAACTGATATGAATACAGTTGGGAAGTGACATCTTTTGGTCATCCAGCTTTATCATCAAACAGTTCGTTGTCCTCCTTATTGGCCATCGTCTTCGATCAATAAACCACAAAGTTAGCAAACTTGAACAACTTTTTGTTTACGCAATACTTTTTCTATTGCTTTGCATCAATGCAGAGGAGGACCTAGATTGGCTCTATGGAAGCAATGGCCCCTCCCAAAGCCTTGCGAATAAAAGAATTTTTTTAAGAAGGAAAAAGATAGAAAATAATTTGAAAAAGTAACAAACTTAACACATGTGTTTTACTTCAAAAGAAATTTATGTTTTAGCTGGGAGAGAAATTATATCCCTCTCTTCGAACCAGGACTACTTAGTTTCTAAAAGTTTGCTCCATAGTTTGCATCATTTCTTCATGCCAACTTTAGACAATTGAACGATGGAAATGTTATACTGTCCTCTGAGTACACCTATTGAGACCAAAGAGAGCCCAAATTTATGTTTTTATAGCTGTAATTTCAGAACTTCTCAGGAAGGGAGCGCCCTATTCCCATGCTCCTCCACAAATACCACGAAAGATCCTTATATATTATTTCTGTAGCCTATTTTTGGTTTCTACGTCAGATTTTACTCAATTCTTGATCGATTTCTTTGATTAACGCCTTATTTTAAAGCTTATGGTGCTGGCTACTGACGAAAAATAGACCCACGGTCTAAAAATTGTTTTTTTCAGCCGAAAAACCTGTTTTAAAGAACCAGAATGAGGTTTTCGGTTAAACTTATAACTTTAATTTGCACTATGACCGACAGAGCTGAATAGCTTGATCGGCAGAGCGTTCTCTTCGTAACCAGGAGAATGCGCGTTCGGGCCCACGTCCGGACAGTCTGCAACAAAAAATTAGAGAAATATCGCACATTACATGAATGCTTAATTAAGTGAATAACAACTATGAAGGAATAGAATAAATGAGAAGGAAACGCTCCAAGCTGATATGAAAACTTGAAGTGATTTGTGCTAAATTACTTCGGAATTGTACGTTTCTTTTTTTTTTTTTTTCTTTTTAAGTTTTGGCTCTGGTAAGAAAATTAAAGCATTACAGGTATGTAAGCGAAAGTATAAGTAACAGGTTTAAGATTTCAGACTACAATAGAATTGTTTTTTGTTCAGAAAAAAATAATAAATCGTATATTGAAATATATATTCTTCTAATGAGTTTTTGACTCTTTGTACAAATAAAAAAATTACTACCTCAATTTGAAGGGTAAAAAATATATATTTTCTTTTTTTTTGCAAAAAAACAAATAGCTTATCACATTTTTACTACATTCGAAAAGCTACACTTAAAAAAGAGCATAGTTCAATTTATTTTGTATTTTAACCGTGCTGTTAAATGATGAACACGTGCTGCCATCTAAGTCATAACGGTTCAAGCAGCTTGCGGTAACAAATTGTAAAAATTTTCAAGAATAAAAAAATGTTTCTTCAATATTTTATCTTATATATTATTTCCTTCTCATTTTAAAACTTATCAGGCTGGCTAATGAAGAAAAATAGACTTACGGTCGAAAAATCAAGTTTTCGAAAACGCCCCTTGCTGTTTCAAAACCTTGATGTTGCCTGTAGTTCTTATGCATTTTTTAAAAGCAAAGTTTTAATGCAGTTTTCCATTTTTTACGTCGCTTTCGGCAAAAAAAAAAAAAAAAAATAGCCTGTGTGTGTGTTCATATTTTAATAAAGCTTAAAAGCACTGGACTTAGTTGTTCGGTTAAATTGATAAGTTTTTTTCGGTAGAGCGTTCGACTATAAACTATCTGAACTTCGGGCAAATTTGGGCTGTCCAAAAAAATATCAAATTTGTATTAGTATTACGCATTACATGTACTCATAACATACAAACGTAATAAAATAAATGCAGTGGGAATGCTACTTGGTGTTTCGACTCCTTTATGCAGGCTACAGTTATCATTCGGATAAGTTGACTGTTAATCGAAGAGTGTTCTTCCTTTTTTTGAGCTTTGACTACATCAAGACCACTCAGCATAATGTAAGCATAAAAAAGTATTAGATTTACCTAAAGGAAATCCTTTTTTGTGCAGAAAAACATTTTCATTGTATGCTGAAATGTAGATGTTTCTAATAGCAGTGTTCGACCTTTTGTAAAAATGAAAAAATACTACGCCAAATTAAAACTACGAGTTTCACCCAGTAAACCTTTAATTTTTTATTCGCGCGAATATGATGTAAAGCATTAAAATTATTATCAACTTCATTAGCAAGAAATCATTTTCTACTCCTCTGCTATCTGCTGAAAAAAAAAAAACATTTTGTCTACGCTCGAAAAATTACACTTAAAAAACGGATTCAGTTCAACTGGTTTTGGTTTTGAATTTTAAGTGCCATTAAAAGAGAAACATGTGCGGGCATTTGAGCCGTGTCTCATAAAGCAACCTTCTATGTGAAATACTTCAATATTCAAAGATAAAAACACTTATTTTCAATCTAATTTATTACTTCTCTAGAATGTTCGTTTCAATCGCTACGTGAGATCTTCGTCATTCTTTAATCAAATTCCATGCTTTTCGAATAATTTTAAATCGTATCATGCTGGTTAATGAGAAAACATAGAAGCATGATCTTATTATTATTATTATTTTTTTTTTTTTTTGGCAAAAAGCTTTTTTGCTGTTTTTTACTACGCATTCCTTCAATGAATTGCTTTCGGAAAGGAAGGCGCAATTGCTAGGTTTGTTGGGGTGTCAGGCTGTTAATCAGAATGGCGCCAATTCGAATCCGTGCCAATAAATATCCCTTTAATATTTCTTTCTTTCCCGTCAGATGCTCACATGGGCAGGACTGTATTTGCCACAACCTGTTTTTTTACATGCACAATTATTGCTTTTTCACGAGTCACTACTTAGCCACACTTTTAATGATATTTATGTTTGAATTGAAAATATGTACGACCAAAAGGTGAGCGATGATCAAATTATCACAACGTTGTATTTAACGAGGTTTTGTTACTGATGTCTTTAAATTACATGCCTTCTCTTCTGCGCTTACTTTTTTTTCGGTTCTTCTTAATAATGTTCCTCGTTTGAAATTCTTAAAGGGCGAAATACCTTATGAAACGATTCAAAGCACAGTGCGGAGTTCCGCACGAGTCGACTAGTAACTAAAAATTACATTTTAGGATTTCAACTTGGAAAATTTTCATGCGGGGAGTAGCTTATCCAGCCTTTAGCCATTTAACCTGCATAAAAGCGGATTAAACTGTCCTTGTTGGGGCGTCATTTACAAACGATTTCTAGTAGAAGGCCCCTCTCTCCCCCGGCTCATATCATGATGACAGCTTTACAATAAGGTTTTCGGAGGGGGGAGATTAATATATTACAGATTAATATGTTACAGATTTAAAACCTAAATATAAAATTTCTCCATTTTTATTCAGATCTTTTTTTTTAAACTCAAACTGGTGATTACACCTATTTCATTGGAACATAGCTGACGGATGAACCAATCCATAAAGTGGTCTCAGGAAAAATTAACAAGAAAGGCGTGGTAAAACTGAAACAACACGCTAATTCACTATAGTTGGGGAAAACATTACTTGGAAGGTTGGAAGCATTGTGAAGGCAACACAGAGATCCCAAGTACACCATTACGTGCACTGCCGAATTATATTTGCGACAACTATGGAATCTTTAAATCAATAGACTTTTGTTCTTTAAAGAGCGAAAACATCGTTTTTCACGAGCGTTTAACGATTTATGGGAATGTTATACCAGGTGTACATGGTGCAGTGTACTATCAGGTGCAGTGTGCTATTTCATCTTTACAGCACTAAATGCACGTATGCAGCAACTGTTGTCTGATATCCGCATTTCATACGTACATACCTTGTAAAGTAAGAAAATGGATCAAAAGGGATCATGGATCGCTTACGAGTAAGAATCGAAGACCTACTTCAGCATTCCACTGTAGAATATCCTCCACCTCCGCATAGGAGCAAGGAAGTGCATTCTCAGACCCCCGCAGACGAAAGTTCTTTCTCCTTCCTGTTCGTATCCCTGGGTTTCAGTAAGGTGGTAGGTGCGGCCGTCCTTCAATTTGATATAGATCCATGCTTCTGCTTCTCCTCCGCAACCCCTTGCTATTCTGACTATCAGACATTCGCCGCTGGAATTCACCCCGTAGAAAAATATCTCGTCGGCTGCCTGAAAAATTCGAAATTGAAATTGTTATTTTCTGTGTCCTCAGTCGAGAAGAACTGAGTGTAAGAGTGGCGGCTAAAAGATTAAGTGGGATGTTCTTGTTCTGTGAATGAATCAGTGCCAAGAATTGGTTGTTTAGTTAGCTGGGAGAGGGTTTCGTCATCAGCAGCCATAATTTTCTCCGGGAGGAGTCTAGTCATAACAGTCTTTATATGTATACAAGAAAACTAGGATTGGCAATTCTGCTCAAAACGAAGATTCTGAAGTGTTATTAACCCTTAAGCCGTCACCTCGCTGCCCTCCTACACAAGCCTTTTTTTATCCCTTCACAGATGTGGTCGTTTGAGCATAACGGCATGGTTCTTCGAATTTGGCTTTAGTACTGTCCAACCACGGATTGCATGGAATTTTCAAACGTCCAGATGAGACGAATCTATCTGAATGAGGGGGAAAAGTAAAAATTTGATGCTGGTATTCCGCTCATTTGAATGAGACTCTGCTTCTGCAAAAGCTGGCATCGCTAAAAAATAATAGATTCGTCCATCTCCGGCTGTAAAACGGATGTTTGTCTTTCCATATAATCCGTGATCAGACAGTAGCAGTTTTAAATTTTTGTATGCAATCGCGCTGTGGACACTAACTTCCAAAATTAACCACTGTAGCTTGTATACGACGTTCTGAATGCAAGATAGCGGTAGCGATGGATGAAAATTGAACTTTACTATTAGCATGAACCTATTGTCATCAAACATAAATATATATGCAAATTTCAGGTTCTATTTGATAAAAGTTAAGCATTGTTTGAAAATTTGTAACAAAAACTGGCATTCTGAGCTCAATGAAAAAAATATATATATGAACAGATACTTATAACGTACATTTTCCAAGTGAAATTCAGGGTGCGGGGACTCCACTTGTTTTTCCAATTTCGGGTACAGGAACCCTAGTTTCAGGGGATCGTTCACGGCAGAGCAATCGTAGAGATCGAATCTTCTGTGTCGCAGGGACTGGTATATCCGTAAAAGAATTCGTATTACAATCCATTTCAGCCAGAAAATAACATCTGCATAAAAATAAAATGAATGTTACAGATTATAGTTGAAAATGATGTCGATAGTTTAATTCGTCAATTTAATAGTTGGAAACTCAAAAATCCGAACTAATTAGGGATGAACCAAGTTCGGATTCACCAGGTATAGCCAATATAAAGTTTTGCCATTAACTCAAAACTTATCTAAAAGTCTTTGTCTTAGGTTAATAATAAATCAATTTTATCACTGATAAATAATAAGCGTTTCATAAGTCATCTACCGTTTCGTAGCAGAAATATCGTTGTAAGTATGTACAATACAATATGAAGAAGTACGAAGCGAATATACTGACGCTAATGTTAATAAAATTCGGTGTGATGTACACTTTACGCGTAACGCATACATTGTGACACATTGTACTCAAACTGTTGCTTAAAGTAGCTGTCACTAAAAAAAAAAAGCTAGCTTAGTTTTTGAACAGAATTTTTTTTTTTTTTTTTTTTCGAGTCTAATTTTTGATCTTCACTTCACAAGATGTTTGGATAATCTAGAATTTCGGGGTTCAGATTTCTGAGTTTTCATTCTACTATTATTTTATCTACATGATTGTTTTTCAGACATTGCAAGTGAACTCAAATTTGTTTAAAAACATCGTTTGCTATTTTTCATATAGCAACATAAATTCCGCAGAATTAGCACTCCCCAAGAAAGATTGAGTTTCTTGTAACTTCGAAACATGTGCAAGTAATTTCCACTACAAATTAAATTAACGATAAACAATGTTGGCTATATCAACTTAATCAGCTTCCGAAAAGTAATTTAATCCATTATGCTACAGTCGAACTCGCTTATAAAGAGTGCCAAGGAACCACACTATTTGCACGTTTTAACTGAGTGCTCATAAAAAGGAGTTCATGCGAAATATTATTTTTGAACATTATCAAAAAAGTTAGTTGTTTTGCTCCGCTGTCTTTATCTAGTGTCAGTTCAAAACTCAAGGGAAAGGGGGCTGTTGCCCTCTTAGCCCCCCCCCCCCATGGATCCGCCACTGAACCTACGTATAATTTTCAAATGCTTCTCTACTCCTTAAATGAAAACAAAGGGTCACCAAGACTTGTTCTCAGGATTTATAACTCATCACTAACTTTCGGTTGACTTCCTAATATTAGATGACTTTTTCCAAGAAAGTACAAACTGAGTTAGGAGTCAATAGAAAAAATTTGAATCTCAAAATATTGCTCGCTTTAAGCGGGGTTTGTTCGTTAAAAGCGAGTATGCTCCCATAAACTTAACATTATATCAAACAAACCATTCTGATTTTCTCGCTAAACCCAGGTTCTCATTAAATCAAGACTCGATATAAGCAAGTTTGAATGTACTTCGTGAAATACAGACTTGAAAATAAAAAATTATCAGTGAGATTTCTAACACGCTTACCCAATCAGACAGTTAAAGAAGCGAGTTTGAATATACTTCATGAAATATAGACTTGAAAATAAATAACTATCAGTGAGATTTCTAACACGCTTACCCAATCAGAGTTAAAGAAGCCAGTTTGAATGTACTTCATGAAATATAGATTTGAAAATAAATAATTATCAGTGAGATTTCTAACACGCTTACCCAATCAGACAATTAAAGAAGCGAGTTTGAATGAACTTCATGAAATATAGACTTGAAAATAAATAATTATCAGTGAGATTTCTAACACGCTTACCCAATCAAACAGTTAAAGAAGCGAGTTTGAATGAACTTCATGAAATATAGACTTGAAAATAAATAATTATCAGTGAGATTTTTAACACGCTTACCCAATCAGACAATTAAAGAAGCGAGTTTGAATGAACTTCATGAAATATAGACTTGAAAATAAATAATTATCAGTGAGATTTTTAACACGCTTACCCAATCAGACAATTAAAGAAGCGAGTTTGAATGAACTTCATGAAATATAGACTTGAAAATAAATAATTATCAGTGAGATTTCTAACACGCTTACCCAATCAGACGGTTAAAGAAGAAAAAAAAACTTAAATCACTCCGCGTGCTAATGGGGACCGAGGTGGCCCGATCGGTTACGCATCGGACTCGTGGTTGGAGGGTCGTGAGTCCGATATTGGTCAGTCGAAGGCCCTCTGTGTACGAAATGGTTGCTTGTGTTCATTAAATCCGTCTTGATTACTAAGTTCCCATTCCAATTCAACACCTCTTGGGGTGCTGAAAAAGGAGTGCTTCCCCAACTAACAAATCCAACTTCCATCTCAGTGGTGCTCTGTAAACGGCAGCGGAACATATTCGCATTTAACCGAGTTGCACTGTTTTCTCCAGGCTCGAATAATCAAGCAACAACACTATACTAATAAAATATTTCCACCAATTATTTTTGAAAAAAGCAAATGAATAAAATCTTTTTTTAGAAATAAAACATTGCCATTGTACAAAAAGAATTATAAGGAAATTACGTAGTTGAAGCACAATAATTTCAAAAGTAGTGCACACATTACAAATTATTGCAATAATTCATTCCACTAGCGCTGCTTCAGTACGATTTGGGCGGAAACAGACTACCATTTTAGGGAGAGGGGGGGGGGGTGTCATGTTGAAGGATACAAGGTTTCGGGTACGAAAAGTTTCCGAAATTGATTGGGTGTCAATAAAAAGCACCAAAACATATAATAAGGGGTAGGGCATCTAGTAGGGCATAAACAATACTATTTCATAATAATAAGCAATGAAAGGTATAAGCAATGAAAGGTAATAATGCTTCAAATATTTACTTTCAAATATGTTTAAGAATTGAAAATATTACTGCAATCGTTCAAATTTTATTTGTTTAGTATTTGAACATAGTGTGAATGGAGGACATTGTCGAAGATTTAAAGGAGGGGGAGGGGAACCGCCCCCATGACCCTCCTCCTGTATCTGTCCTTGACTAGAAATAAAGAGTACAAATGTTGTAACCTTGAACCAGATCAAAAGAAACTCGAGCTACGTTTATCAACTCAAATAATGATGCTTGGAAACTTATTACATTCATAAGCTATATGTATTCATTGGGGAAAATTAATTTAAACCTGAACTAAATCATCCATCTTAGTTTCTTTACAAGAAATATGATAAACCTTTTTTAAGTTGTAGATAAAAACTATTTGAAGTTATTGAAAATAACTTGAGAAATAGTACGTGGAAAAACTTATTAAAAACTAAAAACAAAACGAAATACTTTACTCAAACACAAAACTATACATTATCGATCTGAGTTGGTAAGAATAATTGACAAAAAATAGTAATTTCGTAGTTCTATGTGCAACGGTAAAAATAATTGTTGTTTGGATTCGTATATTAATTGCACATCTCGTTTCCCTAGAGCAGCGTTTCGTAATTTCTTTGGCAAGTGGAACCCTTTTTACTATCTGTTTTTTTTTCACGGAACTCCTGGTTTATTTTCAGTAGCATATGAATGCAACATTGAAAAATGTCTATCTTGCTATAAAAATGAGAAGCATTCTAAATAAGTTTATATCAGTGATGTGCCGGATCGATAAAAAAAAAGTAGATCCGCGGATACGGATACGGATCATATTAGTATCAAGATCCGCGGATACGGATACGGATCTCAAAATTTGTTTGCCCAATTGAACTATCCAAGTGTAAAATTCATTACGGAAGGTATTCCCTGTTAAAAATATATACCTCTCACACTATATTTATGTTTTTAGTATTTTTCATTTATTGCTGAAACTGATTGGCATCGTGAGTTTTATTATGTATCTTAGTTAACTTATACTCAATTGGCAACACTGGTTGGTGGTTGTTCCGTTTCACCTGCTGCGTGAGTTGTGCAGCACGGTATGTTGTAAGATGTCATAAGTTCTTCAAATATATTTTAATCCACATCTAGATTCGTTTTAGTCTTTCTTTCTTCATTATGCCTTTTGGGAGTTTTTAACACGATATCAGCACGAACGCTCTTGGAATAAATGGAGAGGATCGACGAACGATCGACTGATGCAAGAACTAGGCCTAACTAGCAGCGATTCCCAAAGTAAGGTTTTAGAAGAAGCAATTTAACTCGTTTTTGAAGAAGTTGGTCATCGTATTTTTTCATTTGAAGGTTCATTAGAAGGAACTGAAAAAGAAATGGCTACCGACGAGCATAAATTGCCGAAATTAAGTTCTGACAACTACCATTCTTGGTCAATTAGAGCTCGTGCTCTGATAGTGCAAAAACGCTGCTGGGAGGCGGTTGAGCACGGATACGGTCATGAAATGACAGACAACCAAACTAGAAGAAATGAAGAAGCTTTAACACTGCTTTTTTTAATTGTTGAAGACAATTTTCTCGACGACATCGGCGATTGCAGCAGCGCGAGAGAAGCGTGGAATACATTGAAAGATATCCACACTAAGTTTGGACTGCTGCACACCATACAATTGATGAAAGAATTTTTCAATACAACAATGAAAAATAATGAAACAATGCACACCTATTTAAGTCGACTAATGGACATTCATCGAAAACTTGCGAGCGGAGGCTATGCCTTTACAGATAGAGAAGTGGCATTAATAATGCTGATTGGATTGCCAAAGCAATACGAAAATCTGATTCTAAATTTAGAGAAAGACGAAGTTAACCTATCAACCTCAATGGTGAAATCAAAACTACTTTTAGAGGAAAAAAGAGTAAACAGAAGTGAGAATCTTTACCACGAAGAAGCAGCACTCCATACAAGAAACTACAACCCCCCCTCCCTCATGGAAACCAGACGAGAAGAATGAAAGAAGGTGGTTATCAAGAAAACCAGTAGAAGAACATGAAGCCAAACCAAGAAAAATTAAGTGTTTCTCATGCGGAGAATGGGGCCACATTGCAAAGAACTGCAATTCACAGAAAGGAAATAAAAATAATTCCAAAACTGGAGAACAAAGAAGAGACAGTGCACTTTCTGCAAGAAATGATATGGCATCAGTGAACCCCCTACTCTGGATCCTGGACAGCGGAGCCACAGAACATATGACTTCTGACAGAAGAAAATTCCTTAGTCTGAGAAAATATGCATCTGAAGTTGAAGTGGCTAATTCCGAAAGGATAAAAGTCAGTGGGATTGGAAATATTTCATTTTGCATACATGAAGAAAACGAAGGAAGAAACATTACCATTCAAGATGTTTTATTTGTCCCAGAGCTAGGAGGAAATTTACTGTCTATTGGAAGAATAGAAGAGAAAGGCTTTAAAGTGGAATTTGCAGACGGCAAAGCCAAAACAATCGACAGCGAGGGAAAAATATTCCTGTCAACCAAGAAAAAAGGAAGACTTTACATCATTGAAGAACAGATAGAAACTGCCTGTATGACTAGAACTAAAAATACTGAACTGTTGCACAGAAGGCTCGGTCACTCACACTACAGTGCCATCAAAAACTTGGATCCTCTTGAAGAAGACAAAGAATCGGCAAATACACCTTGCACCGTCTGTACTCAAGGGAAAATGAAGCGGAAAAAGTTTCCAAAGTCTGCCAGCACACTAGCCAAGGATCTCCTTGAAATAATACACTCAGATGTTGTTGGCAAGATTTCCCCTTCGTCTCTTGGAGGGTCAAGCTATTTTGTCACATTTACAGATGACTACTCACATTATACTACGTTATATACTATGAAGGTCAAAGCAGAAGTATTGGAAAAATTTGACGAGCACCGCCGCACAGTTGAAAACATCCACAACAAGAAGATCAAGATTCTGAGAAGTGACAATGGGGGAGAGTTCAAGAATGCAAGTTTTGACAAGTACCTCACCATGCATGGGATCCAAAGACAATTTACAGTGCCAGAAACACCTCAGCAAAATGGCAAATCGGAGAGATTGAATCAGACGTTAATAAACACAACAAGATGTTTGCTAATTGAATCCGGAGCAGGCCATGAATTTTGGGCCGAAGCAGCAGCTACTGCAGCCTACCTAAACAACAAGCGACCATCCTGTGCAATAAATGGCAAGATCCCCGATGAAGTTTGGTCAAGCGCTGAAAGTAAAGTAGATCACCTCAAGGTATTTGGATGCAGGGCATGGAGTCATACTCGCACACATTCAAGGAAAAGCAAACTTGACCCAAAGGCTATAGAATGCGTTTTTGTTGGCTATCCAACTGGAGTCAAAGGCTACAAGCTATATGATTTGAAGAAAAAAGTTTTTCGTAAGCAGAGATGTGATTTTCGAAGAAAATGTTTTTCCCTTGAAGATGGAAAATTGTAATGATACTGCAGAAGGAGCTATTCTTAGCATTGAAAGCTTAGATGACAACTGCATGTATACATCTGAAGAAGAAGTTGATCTTTCAAATTTAGAAAACCAAATGCCTTTAAATCATCAAGAATCACAGGATTTATGCACTGAAGCGTGCTCGATTCAACAGATAGAAGACGTCCCAGATGACAAGTGTGAAGATTTAAATAAATCATTTAGAAATACTATTGAAGAAGTGCATGACACACACGACGATGTTATTGCTGAAGCGTCAAATAGCAGTTCGGGCAGTGGAAGCAAGAGGGGAATAGGCGCAAGGCCTGTGAATCTTCCCAAACACCTTTCGGATTACTATCTCTACAATGCCAAAGAGACACTCCATGATGAGAGAGACCCAGTGACAGTCACTGAAGCCATGCAATCCCCTGAAGCAGACATGAGGACAGAGGCAATGAATGAAAAAATTGCAAACCTCACTCAAGCCCAAACATGGGAACTCACCACAAGACCACCAGGCGTGAAAATAATACCGTCCAGGTGGCTGTTTCGCAGAAAAAAGGATGAATCTGGAAAACGAGCAAAATTCAAGGCCAGAGTAATTGCAAAAGGTTGTGTTCAGGTATCTGGCAAGGATTTCCAAGACACCTTTGCGCCTGTCATCAAGCTTAAATCCATTCGACTGTTACTTGCAATAGCTGCCGAAAAGGATTATGAAGTCCATCAAATGGATATAACAGCTGCCTATCTCAATGGCGTTTTAGAAGAGGACCTGTATATGGCACAGCCTGATGGATGCATTGAAAAAGGTAAAGAGCACCTTGTCTGCCACCTGAAAAAGAGTATATATGGTCTTCGACAATCGGGAAGAGTGTGGAATTCTTGTTTGAATGACTTCCTAATCGATTATGGATTAATAAGAGCTAAAGCAGACCCTTGTATCTATTTTTGCCATGAGAGAAACATCATAATTGGAGTCTATGTTGATGACCTCCTAATCATTGGCGGCATAGAAGAAATAAACAAGTTCAAAGGAAAAATTAAAGAAAAGTTCACTGCAAAAGACCTAGGTCCTGCCAGCCAAATATTGTCGATGCAGATTAACAGAGAAGAAGATGGGTCGATCACGCTGGATCAAATTGCTTATGCGTCTGAAATTTTAGACACATTTAAGATGAGTGATGCAAAACCAGCTGCTACACCATTAGACCCAAGCATCAAGTACTGCAAGCCCGATGATCAGCAGGGGGCGGAATCGAAGCAAACGGGGGCCAGCTTCCCTTATCGACAAGCCGTCGGCAGCCTCTTGTACTTGGCTTGGGCACACGACCTGATCTCGCATATGCAAGTACATACATGAGTCAATTCAACGAAAGGCCGATGGAAGAGCACTGGAGAGGAGTCAAGCATATCCTCAGATACCTCAAGGGTACTAAGTTCCGGAAATTGAAGTTCCAAAGAACCGGAAAAGGATTGCTTGCCTTCTCGGATGCCGACTGGGGAGGGGACAAGACCGACAGGAAATCCTTCAGTGGATACATGCTTTTACTTGCTGGAGGACCAATATCTTGGTCTAGCAAAAAGCAGACCATCACTGCTTTGTCCTCCACCGAAGCCGAATATGTGGCCATGTGCCACGTAGCAAAAGAAATCTTTGGTTCAATAGCTTGGTAAAAGAGGTAGTAAGTAGTCGCTTATTTGCCTCACCTCAAGTTGTGAATGTGGACAATCAGGGAGCAATATTCATTGCGAACAACAGAGTGACTTCAGAAAGAAGTAAGCATATAGATATCAAACACCATTTTCTACGTGACCTGGTTTCCAGTAATATATTGAAGTTTGAGCATATACCCACAAAGGAGAATGTGGCAGATGCCATGACAAAACAAGTTTCCAAAGGAACATTGAGTCATTTGAACTATGTGATGACTTGTTAAGTTTTTTTTAAAATTAATTCTTTTGAAGTCCTGCAACCATGGACAGAGTTTGCAGCTATGGACATACTTTTTATTTTCTTGAATTCAATTTCTGTTAAAAGTGCAATAAAGAAAATAACTAAGGATGAAAAAAATTACTTAACACTGTGAAAAAACAACTTTATCTCGTGCAACACGTTTGGTTTGGCAGATTTCACTGAAAATACACAGATAGTAGCGAGGCATCTACGTGGTTACGTGATAGGTCCCTCAGAGCTGTCAAACCAAAAAGGAGAAAATAATTTAACATTCGCACACTTACCCCTTCGCATACTAGCCCCGGTCTCCCCTACTGATTTTAATCTTACAGTAGTTTTATAACAGTTATTGACTTGCGCTCCTTCAAGTTCTATCATTGCAGCAATACGAAAAACACAGCATTGGTTTTGTTTGAACTTTTCTTCCACATCTCGCGACCCCCAAGAACACACACTGCGATCCCCTGGGTGTCGCGACCCACCGCCATTGAACCCCGGCCTTAGAGAATACTACTGAAAGGTTATTCCACAGTACTTGGCTAAAAAATGTCCCGTAAGCAACTGTAAATCTCAAAATATGTTTTTTTCACTGTAAAAATGCAAAGAAAAGTTAAACTAATAAAAGCTTTATTATATGTACTTTTACAAAATAAAAATATTTCGAAATAAAGCGCTACGTACGGAACATTTCGCAGTCAATTACTGTGGAATCATCCTGACACAAAAATTTAACACTGAATTCAAGGTTCAGAAAATTCGATATTCAGACCCCCCCCCCCCCCCATCATTTGTTTCATTTATAAAATTCAACATTAACGGAAATCCCTTACAAAAGTTAATTGTCTTTCTCAATAATAACAGAAAGAAAGTGCAATAAACAAAAACCAACTGAAAAGCGTTATATTTAAAATTTTAATGATCAGAAATGGTAAAATGTAGATTCATTACTAACCTGTCGATGCTGATAAAATACTGAAAAGTGTGCTCAAAATCATATCTGAAGCATGCGAATGATAAACTCGGCCCAGTTATCCAGTCTCCTTCACAATTTAAGCTGTAACTGATTGAATGTTTCAACGTTATGTCATTCTTTAATGCACTGATAAGAGATGTAGGCAACCTCTTTTGTAT
Organism: Uloborus diversus; assembly: GCF_026930045.1. Lineage (NCBI taxonomy): Eukaryota > Metazoa > Arthropoda > Arachnida > Araneae > Uloboridae > Uloborus > Uloborus diversus. Next base: position 125,425,756 of record NC_072731.1, on the reverse strand, counting down.
TTCTGATAAGGTTTTTTATTATCCACTGTCTGGATAATGCACTTGCATAATTTCTAGGTGTTTTCCTATTGTTGAATTTGCAGCTTTCGCTAAAGGTATATTAATAAATAAATTTTCGGGACTCAGAAACTCTGTTTTTCAATCACAAACACATATTGCCTGTAAAGGGCTGTCCATAAATCATGTCACACTATTTTCCGCATTATCGACCCCTCCCTATCCTTTGTCTTACAGTCTCACGCTTCTCCTTATCCAGGGCCCGACTAAAGTTTTTGAAGACACTGGGCGCGAAATTTATTTGGTGACCTCCCCACCCCTACCCTGAGCTTATTTTATATGGAGAAGCAGTAAAATATCTTAATACTTGCGTATGAACATGTCTGTACTAAATTTAGTGGTACCTTATCTCTTTATAGTAAACTAGTAGTACCCGCACGACTTTGCCCGTAATAGAAAAATTAAAAGGTCTTTCGGTTCGCCTGTATATTTACAAATAATGTATGAATTTTCTCGCCAATTGGCTTGTACCCATGTTACGGTTCCACGTTATGATAATTTCGTATCTCGCCAATTGGCTTGTGCCCATGTTACGGTTCCACGTTATGATAATTTCGTAATTTACTCCTCCATCTTACGATAGTTTTGTTTTTAAAATTGGAATAGAAAAAGAACCACATCGAATTTTTGAAAAATCGCTTCGAAATGCACACCCCCATGCTACAAACTAACTTTGTGTCAAATTTCATGAAAATCGGCCGAACGGTCAAGGCGCTATGCGCGTCACAGAGATCCAGACATCCTACGGACATCCAGACAGAGAGACTTTCAGCTTTATTATTAGTAAAGAAAGATAAAAGTAAGGTTTCAAAGAAATTCTGGAAGGAAGTCTGTGGAGGACGTGCGTCCAGGAGACCCCATAGCACCCACAGCCTTGAAATTTTGTACAAAATTACTTCTAGTCCCGGAGGTGTGCACCTGGGGTTTTATTTTTTAAAATTCGAATTAGTTTTTTGTAATTAATTTTTTAAGCTCAAATTTCGCGCAAATTGCCTATTACTGCTTATTAAAGTGGTGAAAAATTACTTGCACTTATTAATATTATGTATCGTTGGAAAGGGTAGAATTTTCTGCGTTCTTCGCAATTTGCTCCAATGCTGTACCTTAAATACGGCGGGAGTTATTGGCGTTTTTAGCCAGAACTTTTTTAGGCTTATAGCTAAAATTTAGGCACTACTTTCTTCATTAAATCTATCAGTAAAAAGCGAAGGAATTGTCCTACAGTTTTTTTTTTTTTTTTTTGACACCACTGAAAAGGGCGGCTTTTTTTTACTCTAGATCTAACTCGACCTATGGTCGAAAGACTGAGCTTTCATCTCCAAAGAAGAAAAAGTTACAAGCCGTTAAAAATCAAGTTCGAATATTCCTCATCTCCATTAAAATTATTGATGTTTTATTTGGCGTTGCCGTAATTACGTCTTTTCGATTCGCATGTTTCTTCTTTCCCTTATTCACAAACTTTAAGGGTCTCGATTTTAACGGAAAATCTTAGGCTCAACTCAATTCAAGCCCCGAGCTAAAGAGCATAATATGTTACTGAGACCATGAATATACAAAACTAAAGTTTTGCAATGCTCAGGAGCCTTTTAGCCCATACGGCTCTGCAAGTTGGTACAAGTTATTTTGAAACACGGGGAAAGGGTGCTTTTTGATCCAAGGGGAGCTCATAATGCGTTTTTAATCTGTTTCTTTCCAACTGACGATTTCAATCTTTGCGAATCAAATAAGATTGCTAGCAATCTTCGGGGGTTGGTGATCGTTAGCGAGCAGGTGGTAGAATCAACTAGTATTACAAGAAATAGAAGTGACATAGTATTACGATAATATATTAAACATTATAATATAAGGTGTCGTCAAACTTTTCCCGTTGGAAAAGCCACTAATAACAAAATTATTTATGGTATATCTTTAAAAAGTGTTGTAGATACAGAAGTAACTTGGAGTGGTTTTGGGATTCGCGAAAGAGAATTAATTTTTACAAGGATTTTTTTCTGGACTTAATATTTACATCTTGTTATAGTGCGATATGGAATGAATCCAAAATCAAAATTTTATTTACAGATTTAGCTCCCCCCCAAATGTTGGTGCCCTGGGCCCGTGCCCCATGTGTCCATGCCTCAATCTGCCCCTGACCTTATCCCTCCCCACCCCACCTCCTTTTGACAAATGTCAGAAAATTTTTGAAACATATTTAAAAATGTCTGACGTCATACCTTTTGTTCACCCCCTTCTTCTTCTCAAAAACTCACAATTTAACGCCAACCCCCCGTCACACGCACTCAAGACGGGATATCATTTGTGGACAGCCCCTAACTACACAGTAAATGTTCCATTAACCCTCTAGCGGGCGCGTATCTGGGAGATACACCTAGAGGTAATTTCACTATCTGGGGGCACTACAGTGCCCCCGCCAAGTCGAGCGCGAAGCAAACACTGCCGTACCATCCTTTACTGGAACCATTTCGCCGCATTTTCAGGCCCCTATTTGAGAACCTTCTGATGAGACCAGAACGCAGAAATTTTCGTCATCCAGTAAGCTGTAATCACATACTTAAAATCCGAAATTTCGAGTCTGTAGGTCATTTAGTTCCGAAGTTAAGCGAAAGCAAAGTTTCGCATTTATGACACTCACTCACTCACTCACTCATGATCATCTAAATAGAACTAGTACTTCCCATAAACTCAGAGAGGTGAAATTTGGTACAGAGTTAGGGTTCAATGGCCACATAAAGGGAAAACTATAAAAACTAGGCTAATCGAAGATCTGGAGTGACCCTGATTAGAAAACACAAGAGCCCAACCAAACTATTAGAGATCGACATACCGCCTTTACAAAAAATATTCAATTTGGTGGGCCGCTTCATTTGATGTCAAAAATCGAAAGTCTGAAGTATCTAATGAAGAACCCTCAGCTGGTCTCAGCTGTATTAGAGATATGGTAATGCCCCCTTCTACTACTGGTACATAAAAAAATCGACTGTCATGGCAAAAGTCCAGCGTAGTGGGACACATCTTCTAGTTTAATTTAATATAACTTTAGTCTACTCAAATATTACACAAATTAAATGTTTCTACAAAAAGAAGTGAAATCCCATTAAAAACATTCTGTAAAAAACTAGCCAAGTCTCGATGGAGCTGCTTGTTTATCTCTAAAAAGTAATGAAATCTAGACAAAGTCATGACAAGTCGAAGGTTCCTTACTGCGATTTCCTTATTGTTATAGTTAATGTTGTGTGACTTGGCCGTTAAAGGGTACACAAGGGTACAAAACCAGGTGCTCCATGACACGATTGCACCAATCTGTCGCCAGAACCGCTACCCATTGACGATGGAAAATCGCCACTTGGAAAACGTGTAAACAAAATTGACCTGTACTCACTAACGTATAAAGAATGTTTAACGGCCAAGTCATACAACATTAACTGTAACAATAAAGAAATCGCAGTAAGGAACCTTCGGCTTGTCATGACTTTGTCTAGATTTCATTACTTTTTAGAGATAAACAAGCAGCTCCATCGACAATTGGCTAGTTTTTTACAGAATGTTTTTGGTGGGATTATAGCTTTACACCAGACAGTGCAACACAAATGTTTGACTTCAGCTATTCTTACCCAATAAAAGACCTACTTTAAACCAGAGTTTCTCAACCTTTTTAGCCCGTAGACCGGTAAAAGCTTTTGAAAAAAATTTGCGGCCCGTTGAGTTTTTTACCTCAAAAATAAAATAAAAGATTCAATAGTAGTAATTAATTGATAAATTTTTAAAAAATCCTCAATTTGCAGAGCGGTAAGACGTTGTTATTCATTAATTTATTTTGGATTGGTCAGGAATTTTTTCTTTTTCTTTTTTCTCGAGGACCGCTTAAGAGAAAAAGTTCAGGCCGATGCGGTTTCTTTTTCTAATTTACAGAAAAATAATAATGAATTAAAAATTCAATAAAATTTTCGGGTTTTTAAAAATTGCCACCAATGATATTTAAAAAAAAAAAAACATGAGTGATAGTTGTAATAATTATTCACAAGTGAATAAACATTCTTAAAAATCAGAAAATTACGAACATTAGTCACAAAATTCACTTTAAAAAGTCACATAAGGTAGTCTTTTTTCATTTTTCATTGTTATTTTTAACCGACTTCAAAAAAGGAGGTTACGATTTCGTATTGCGGCTTTTTATGCGTGTTTTCGAGTTATTCCAACACTACTGGACCGATTTGAAAACTTTTTTTTTTGTTTTTTGTTTTGTTTGGAAGGGTATACTTCCCAGATGGTCCCATTGTAATTTGGTCTGGATCTGATAAGGGGTCCCGGAGAAATCCAAGAAACTTCAAATTTCATATGTCATGGTCACGTGTGTTGCTGTGATCGGTGTATTTTGACACCTAAGGTTTTGGCTTTCTCTTGAACGGTATTTAATTCTCGCGGCACATGGATGATTAATTTTCTCAACGCTGCGCCGCATGGTAATTTTTTATTATAGGTGTTACTAATGTATATATTACGGCGTAGCAATGCAGAAAATTAAATATATTTTGCTACTTTAATAGTTGAATCAATTACCTTAATATTTTATTTACTAATAAATAACTTTATTTAAGCACTAAAATATAAAGTCTTTATTTAATTTTCCACTTTTTAAATATAATTAGTGTTCAACTGAGGGGAAATTGAATACAGAACACCCCTCCCCCACGATTCAATTTATATTCTTTAATAATATACATTATAACTGTGTATGATTTCTAAAGTTTGACCAATATTCTAGATTTACTATTCACGATGCCGCCAGTTCAATTTGAAATCAGGGTTTTATTAATTAGCTGGCTTCAAAAAAAGGAGGAGGTTCTAAACTCGTCAGATTTGTTTTTCCTTTGTACAATGTTCCATAAATACTCGAAGACACCTGTACCCAGGGGCGTGCACAGGGAGGGGGAGGCACACCTGTTGGCCCGGGCCCAAGCCTGGAGGGGGCCCAATACTTTTGTAACTAATGGTGAAATATGGGGGTAAAAAATATGGAGAGGGGCCCGGAAAAGTCACTTGTGATGGGCTCCAAAATTTCTGTGCACGCCCCTGCCTGTACTGATAAGGAAAATTCTTTTTTTGTTTGAAACGGTATACTTCCTCGGCGGTCTAATGGTAATCAAGTTCAGGTTTGATGAAATTGAGGGAACTCTTCAAATATCATGTTCACATTTAAATCGATTTTTACTTTATTAACTTTGTAAATCGTCTCACTTAGTGAACCGGTTTTTATGCTTTTTTTTTGTTTAGTGGTGGTTTTGTTTAGGGGTGGTCTAACTTAGGTTCCAAATCTTTGATTTACCCTATTTGTTCTTTAGGGAAAAGTTAAGGGTAAAACAATAAATTTCATGCAATTTCCCTCACAAACGATTAAATATAAAAAACATTGATAAACAAAGGCTATAAAACAAAGATTTATACTTTCTTTACCTATAGTTAAAGAAAGTACTAAAAATATAGATAGTTAAGAGTAATGATAATGAAAATTTTGAATTAAGGATTCTCCAAAGCAAACATAAAATTCATTCTAGTGGAATTTTTAATCTTCATCTAAAGTGGGGCCATGTGAAGAAACATGCGACTTTTATTACGAGTGACATGACACTAATTGCGAAACATAAATTACAATTTACAATATTACAATTCTATAATTTACAATTTTACAAATTTAAACTTAAGGCGATTTCGTTTTTTTTTTTTTTTTTTTTTTTTTTTTTTTTTTTTTTTTTTTTTAGTGACTTGTGCATTTGCTATCGGAAAGCAAACTTTGATAAAGTTGAACTAATGATGAAGACACTTTTTTTGTACATAGTTATGCATTTGAAAAAGCCTTTCTTCACAGTTGTCGGAAGTCTCCGAGACGCTCGCCGTGTTATTTACACCACTAAAAAACAAAAAATAAATTACTTTTAAATTAAAAAAAATACCGCCTTCAAAAAATACCCAGGAACTAAAAAGCAAAAAATAACTGATTACACTTACATTCTATTTCCTACCCAAATATAGAAATGAAATTTATTTTACAATTCCAGTACAAAAATCAACTAAACTAAACACCGAATTACAGTGGCTCCCAAAAGTGTTCTTCCACCTACGACTTTCAATGAAATAGGACTCTGTCCATTGGTTAGAATTAATATTTCGGAATAGGTATTTACTTATAAGATCTATGATCAATTTTCAACAAAACTACATGAAATTTTTTTTAAAAATATTAAAACTTAATTTTTAAAAAATCAAAAACCAAAAAGTGCGGGAAATTTTATCTTACAAAAGTCTTCGTACATTTTAAAAAATGTCTATATATTATTGAATAATCTAACTTTTTATTAAGTTTTTATTTAGTAGAATATCATGCAGTATCAACAACACCTTTCAAACGTCTGGGAATAGATTTCATTCTTTTTTCTGCGTAATTTCTGAGTAAGTGTTTAACCACACTTCGAGTCTTACTGTTTCTAGCTCTATTTTCATATTCAAAGTCATATTTTCGTAATCTAGCCTCCAGATATCTCTAAATATGTTACATTAAGTTCAAATCTGGAGATTGAAGGGGTATTTTCTAAACTTTATGACAATTTTTGAGGCACTAGACGCAAACGTTGAAAACCGTGTGCTTCTTATTGTTATCTTGATAAAAAATACAAAATTGTTTCCGATAACCAAATTTTAGGCTAAGAGTTTAAAATTCATTTTTAAAATATATAAATGAACAGCATGATTCATTATTTCATCAAAAAAGTCCAAACTATTAAGTATTGGTGCTGATATGCACCCTCACACAAGAACACCTTCACCGTCCTGGTTAACTGTTCCAACTAAGATCTAAAGATTAAGTTCCTAATTTTTTTCTTCTATTTACAATTATACAACAATTTAACCAAAAATCTTGACTTTATTTCTATCTGTAAGTAAGACGTAATTCCAAAACGGTTTGAGTTACTTATCATTGATTTTGCGACAAAAAGCGTAAGCTTTCTGTTTTTCGCACGGGCAAGAAAATTTCTGCGGCAAGAGGTCCCATTTAATCCAGCTAATCAGAGAACTTGGCTATAGTAAAAATTAAGTGTAAAAATTTTCATTCAACTCTGCAGAAACTTTTACAGCACTCAAATGTATATTTTTCATAAATGCTTTAACTGTAAATCTCCGATCGCGCTTTGTCAACTTCGCCGTTTGACCTTTTCGTACCTTGTTTTCGGTCCGATTCTTTTCTTCAAAGCATTTTATCAAGCACTTTACTATAGAATGGAATAAAATAACTAGTTTAGAGACATTTCAAACCAATTTACCGATACTGTGAGAAAAATATTCAAATTTCGAATGGTGTTTGTGGTTTTTTTTACGAATATCAGCCATTTTAAAGTAATAAGCACAATATTAAGGAATAAATAAACAAAAAGTTAAAGCCAAATGACTTTTAAGGGTCCACACAATGCAAAAATAATAAAAAAAACGACATATGATAAATTTTAATCATGAATTAATTCGAAAATATTTGGATGTACGAATACTTTTGCGGCGAATTATTTCTTTGTCTCTTCGTTTTTTGACCCATTTCAAAAAGAAGATCCGTCAATATTTTGAAAAAAACTACAAGGTTTTATTTAGAACTAGCCGCCTTCGGCGACCAGCTGGTCCGCTTTTTTACGCCAAGGTTGCCGCCTTCGGCGGCAGCTTAGACAATTTAGCGACGGTATTAATCAATGTTTTTCTCTATATATCAATATTATCATCTGCCTTTTTACGACAATGTTGCCGCCTTCGGCGGCTGCTTAAATAAGTTTCGTGGCGGTATCAATCAATCTATATCTATATCATTATTAATTTAAATAAAATATTTTCTAGATCTATCTAAAGTTCCGTCGTTTGGAATATTTTTAAGGAGGGAGGGGGGAGACACAAACGGCTTGCTCTTCATGCAAATTTTGTCGAAAAATAACAAAAAAAACACTTCTACTTTTACTTGAAAGCATTGTTTTTTCAAAGTCATGGTGTGTGTGTGTGGGGGGGGGGGGCACTGACAACCCGTTGAAGTTCCTTAAATGACGGGCATGTCTCTTTCTTGCTGTCCATCTACTAGATCGACCTCTGCATTTGTCTATCTATCTATCTATACGATCCATGCGTATCTACCTCTGACAGTAATTAACAATCTTTTTTTATTTATATACAAGCAGCCGCCTACGGCGGCCGTGTTTGGCTTACTTGTCATTCACCATTTTACGCCAAGAAGTCGTTAAATAACAAAAATCGCGTCCATTTTTATGTGAAAGCATTATCTTTTGAAATCGTAGCGCCCCCCCCCCCCCAACCCCCGATGTTGTTCCTTAAATAACGGGTCTGTCTATCTCTCACTGTACATCGACCTGTAGATTTATCTTTCTCTAGATCCATGTAAATTTACCTCTGATAGTTATTAACAATCTTTTTTTCATAGAAAAAAAGATATTAATTCGAAAAAAAAAAAAAACACATTTTTTGTACGCTCAATGTATATCTATCTACCTATTCGACCTATCTCTAAACTTCCTCATCCATCTCATTTTATTTTGATCTAACCTCCAATCTTATTCCCTAACAAAAAGAAAATCATGCAAAAAAAGCGTGCTTACTTATTTATTAAAATAGCACAAAAAATTGGTGTCTCTGTGGTACCCGGAGTTTGCCAAAGTATAAAAATCATTGTTTTTATTGAAATTCAAAAAAAAAAAAAAAGTGATTGGGACCAAAACGATCCGATGTGGTCCGTCTGATTAACCGAAATCGAATGTTTAGCAAAACATCCAGGGGGGGAGGAGAAACAAATGAAATACCTGGAAAGAAAAAAAAGCGAATGAATCCTTCGAAAGGAAGAAAAGAAAATAGCAAGTTACGTATTTCCAGTTAGATCACGTGGGTGCGTTACGTCATATTCGAAGCGGTCAGCGGATCTTCGGTGAAGCGATAGCTCATATCTTCGTTCTGCCTTTAAAAAATTGTAAAAAAAAAAACTTTTGAATATTTTTGAAAACTTTTTTTTTCTGTAGAGGACGAAATGTTCTGGCTACTACATAGTAAAATTGTAGAAAAGAGGTTATTATATTTTTCACGGATGCGTTTAGAAAAAAATTAAACCCAGAAAAAAATGCAAAATAAAGGTTTTTTCAAAAATTCATAAAAAATACAAAAATTGCTCTATCCTCAAAATTTTTTTGTTCATCATATTTAAAATTAAATTTCCGACACTATAGTACCAAAAATATTTGTCTGGCGCGATTGGTTCGGGGTCTGTGAGGTTAAAAGTACTAAAAAGTGCTAAAAATCACATAAAGCATGAAATAACTTTTTTTCTAATTAAAATATCAAAAATCGAAGGCCGAGGTGCACAACTTCAGCAAAAACTACATCTGCATACCAAATTTCATTTTTCTAGGCCTTACCGTTTTCCCGAGATGCGCGCCACACACACACACACACAAACATCTTATTTTATTATATGTATAGAAAATGACATAGGAATGATGTGAAAAAATATTTTACTTCATATTCGAATTCAGTTTTGCGTTATTTCGATTTTACTAAAAAATTTCAAAGTGTACGAGCACTTTTGGGAGCCACTGTATAAAATAAACACTGATTTAAATTACTATACGATGAATTATTTTAAATACCTAACTAATTATATACGATCTCTTAATTTTTAATAACCTTTTGAAGTCGGGGCCTTCTATAAACTACTACCTAACGCAACTGAGTAGGTTTAGTTTTAAAGACTAATTTCGCGTATAGTTAAATTAGTGTTTAACTCAGAATTCGGTGGGTTGTCACTTACGTTATGTAGTTGTTTATAGGAGGCCCCGACTTCAAAAAGTTATTAAAAATTAAGAGATCGTATATAATTAGTTAGGTATTTAAAATAATTCATCGTATAGTAATTTAAATCAGCGTTTATTTTATAATTCGGTGTTCAGTTTAGTTGATTTTTGTACTGGAATTGTAAAATAAATTTCATTTCTATGTTTGGGTAGGAAATAGAATGTAAGTGTAATCAGTTATTTTTTGCTTTTTAGTTCCTGGGTATTTTTTGAAGGCGGTTTTTTTTTTATTTAAAAGTAATTTATTAGAGAGGCTTTTTTTTAAAACGTGGACGAGCAAAAAATCACTGAGGACTGGTCAATATTTCTGCGGACCGTTGCAGCTCCGCCGGCTTACTCTGGATAAGAATCGCTGCTTTAAACCATCATTAGAATTTTCCTAGCGTACGAAGCAGTCTGCACTAGGGTGGGCTGAAAAAAATTGAAATTTGGCACAGCATTTAGTCTTAATGCGGAAAATTTGAGACTAAGATCCCTCTCCTTTTTATATATATATATATATATATATATATATATATATATATATATATATATATATATATATATATATATATATATATATATATATATGTAGTCTGTTCAACTATTTATTTTTTAAAATATTGACGCAGAAAAAATATCTCGCTGTAATCAACGCATCATGTTATTTTTTAAAATTTTTTTAGCTTCTTTCCTCAAACAAAGAAACAAAGTTATTACACGCAATCAGGGGCGTCGAATTCGCGGGTGCTGTGGTGCTGGAGCACCCCCAAAATATTTGTGGGGAGCCGGGCACCCTCGCTGCCAGTAAACGAAAGAAAAAAGCGAATATAATAAAAGGGAAAAATCTTTCTAACCAAGGATGACCTCGAGATTAGAGAGATCTGCGGTGACAGAAAGCTGCTTACATTTTTTCCTGACCTTTGTTTTTTCTCTCCCATTTCAATGAAACTGAAGCCAAAAATATCGTTCATGAAATTTACTCTCTATTATTCATTCATTAAATTAGTATTTTTTTTTTACCCATTTATATGCCATATTCCTATTTTATGTATTTTTTCCTGATCATGTGAAAATGTTCGAAAGTCACTTCATTTAAGATTCATTCAAAACACCGACTTCAGAAAACGGCTTTGGAATTCCCAAGAAATGTTTATTCTCAACATTACGACAAAAATCACTTCTTGTCTCGGAAGTTTCTTAATTATTTGATTGGTGTAATTAATTGCTGTTTCGCAAATAAGATGTTTCAAAGCGAGGCAGCGCGGCTTCAAAAAAAAAAAAACAAGAAAAGTTTATTTCAGTCTCCCCCCCCCCCCCCTCTAACTTAAACTGAGCAGATTTTTCCGATGATTTACATTATTACCGTCCATGGGAAGGGAGGGAGTGTACTCAAAATTAAAAAGGAATAATCTTGGATTAACCACGCTCGTGCTCCATGCACCCTGCAATAGAACAAAAATCCAAATGTGCCATTCGCTCATTCGATTAGGTTCTGAACGGACCAATTTTGATCATTCTGTGCAGTATGAAGCAGGTATGAGGAGGTGGGCAGGGTTGCCCACCTAGGGGGGTCATGGCACAGAATGCGCCATTGAAATGTTTAGGGAGGGGGTGTTTTGACGGGGGGGGGTCCTCATTTTCGGGGGGGCTCTTGTTTCTGGAGAAGGTTTGCAATATTTAGTAAGGGGGGGGGTGCCCTTGCTCTTAGGGAGGGTGGGCACCCCTGTGAGATGGATTACGAATTTGATTAGAAATTTTTCTGAATTCCTTTAATTACTTTATACTGTTTCAAAGATATTCCAAGTAAGGGTTTCTTTTTTTACCCTTCAAAAATATTAATCTTTGTACTTAATATGCAAAAGCTTTCATTTTCTCTTATGGTTAAAAAATATTAGTACAAATTTGTACATTTATTTTCGCATTTCTTCAGTTAGGCATATTATAAAAAGATTAAATTTGAATGCACTGTGTGTTTCTGTGGCTTTTGATTCTCGGTAATATTTGCTTTGGTAAAATATATTACTTTAAAATTCATGTTTTTTTTTTTTTTTTTTCTGTTAATCGTAGAATTATTTTGTAGTAAAAACCTAAAGTAAAAGTTTGATATTTTCCGTTAAGTATTTCTCAGAAAAACTGATTCACATTTTCTCACCAACAAACCCACTGATTTTCAAACCCCGGCGCCACTGCACGCAATTTGCAAACATTGACCCCCTCCCTTCTGATTGGTGCCCAGCTGGTCACCTGTCGTCACACACCTGCAGTAGGCAGCACAGCACTGCACAACATTCGAACAAACCGAGAAAGCACATGCTGTGTGCAAACGGTCCCGGATCATCTGAAATGACAGAATTTGTAACAACAACTTATAGTAGAATCCAAATCTAAAACGAAGAAATTACGTGAGAAATCAGAACACAAAACTAAGGAAAAGATGTTATTACCCACAAACGGCGATCTGAATAGCAAACCAAGGAGCGTCCAAAATCTGGCGAGACACATCAGGAAATAAAAATAAACAATAAACATGACGCGCAGAGCGTTGCCAGCCGGTTTCAAAAGTTATGAATGAAAAGGTGTTTTGTGTCATTTGCTCCTTACTCTGCAGTGAAAGTAAGCGCGGATGTTACGGCGAAACTATTCCACTTCAAGACACGAAACTTTGTATTCGGAACTCCAGCGCTCGAATACGCTACCTTACGGTGATTTACAAAACTGCAAATAAAACTAAAACATTGCCACGTTGCGTTCCACGTGTGTCTGTTGACGTAAACACAGGCAGTTTGTTCTGAGTATTTATTAACGCAATCGATGTGTCTTAGTTTGCTTTCAGCTACAGAAATTAATTCGTCCCTTAGTAGTATTCTCGAGCTTCTCAAAATAATGTTAGTTTTCATTATTTCCTTAATAATTGGTGAAAGCGAAAATTCTGGATTAACAAACTTGGATAACGTTATACAAGGTAAAAAATTTTATTGTTTTGTATGAATTTGTAAGAATATGGGGGGTTTTTTAATCTTAAATTAATTAAACTTACCATATTTTACAGCAGCATTTAGTTGGAATGGACAGTATGCAAAATATTTTCTTGAATATATTATCGTAGAACAAAATGAATAACCGAGAAAGAATTTACTTTATTCCTTTTATTCTCAGCTGAAAGGTTTCGCCAAATTTGTTTAGGGTTATAGTTTTAGTATAGTGCGAGCAAAGTAGCCTTGGCGAGATTTCACGTTTTTAGTTAAACCATTTTTAATTTTTATCATGAGTGGAATAAAATGGTAGTAAGATTACAGAATTCGATAAGTGAAAAGAAATAATGGTCAATTAACTGAAAAGAAAACTACCACCATATATCCGTGAGAATTTTGTTGATGATTTGCATAACATGACACAATTAAATCGTAACTCAGAAATTAGAAAAATCGAAACAGAAAATTTTTAAATTAACCGATTCGGGAATTTGAGAGAAATAACTCAGCTACAAATGGAAAACAATAAGCGCTAGCCAAAGCAAAGCAAAGAAGTATCAACAGGACTTTGAAAATTAATTTAAAAAGAATAAAGCGAAAAAATCATACGTACGAACAAAAATCACAACACTTTTAGCATTTTCTTCGTTACCATGTGCGTTTGTTTTAGTTTTTAAGTCCGCCATTAGACAGTGACTTCAGTGCCCCCTATAGTTCGTTGGAGTTGCGAATACAAGTTGTCTGAAAGCCTGATGTTAAAATTTGAAGCTCGATTTTTTAAATTTGTATTAGAAAATGAAATATTTAATGTTTTATCCACGGTCTAGACTTTTGCATGTTTACGACCGTAAAAACGATCCTAGTGAACGTAGAAAAAAAAACCAATGCATCACAAGATAGGAAAAATAATTTTCTTCGGAAATATGATTTGTTTGAAGTTTTAACATAATTAACCGAATTTCTAGGAATTTACAAAGGGAGGTCACTTTTTCGACTTTTTTCAATTATTCAATCAATGTGAACTAAAATTCCTGCATTCGGTATTCTAATAATGTTATGGCTCTGAAATTTTTTAAGGAAATAATATCAACACCTTATCTTAATTTAAAGCAAAAACGGTGAAGTTATGTTGTTTCACTGATTTATGATGAATTTTTTTTTCAATGAGTTGAAATAAAAATTTTCGATAATTTTCACTCGATCCGAAATGGATTTAGCAGTTGACTGCTTGCCAATAACGCTTTAACAAGTGATAAGTAAACATGTTTAATGCGATCTGGCTGTTTTTCCCCATCATTTTCCTCGAAGATATGTAATTAAGAAAAATAAATAAATAAAAATAAAAAACGGTTAAAAAATCCTTGTGTTCTGTACAAAACACTAATTTGGAACCAAAAAAATAATAAATTTCATTCTTTTAGTTTGGTTTTCATCATTATAACCCTGAGTTAATCATGCACAAAAGGAGTTGAAGACAAGGGTTTCGGAGTCACAAAGAACCTTTTTTCTACTGTAAAAAAAAAAGAAAAGAAAAGAAAAATGAACTAGGAAGTTATAACTGTAAAAACACTCGAAAATGGATATTCAAAAACTCTTTGTTTTTGAATTTTATACATTGTACATATACCCGTACCTCGAGTCGATTCTTAGTTTTACATAGCGTGATGTGTCCCGCTAAAAATTGTGTGAACAAAAACTTGGAACTAAAATTTAATACAACTTCAATTTCACAATGAGTAGGTAAAATGTCTTAAATGTGGATAGCTCGCTAGCGTTAGGAGAAAATTACAAATATACTATGTATAAGGGGGAAACGACCCCCCCCCCCCCCCCACTTCTACCGGCACATTATTTGCAACAATACTTTAAAAAAATATAAATATTTATTTATTTTATTTAAAATATATCCCAATTTTAAGGAAGAGAAAATTTTCTTAGCGAGATCACAAAGTAATTTAATTTATTACCTCATTAACGTACATGAGAAAATTAACATAATTAAACACATGTTTTAGGGGTGCAATGAATTCCTTTAGCGAAGCATAAAAGCTAGCATTTTCGAAATTAATTCGATGATTCTCATTCCATAGCTTACACTTTTATACATTCATGAAGCGGTTTCTCGTAACCCTGAAACTCGTGTCTGAAATTTTATTGATGTTTGTGCCCTTAAATATGTTGATTTTTTCGATCAGTAGTACTTTTGATAACTTTTTACAAATTTATTAAATCTTTGTAGGTAAATTCAGTTTAAAATCATGACTTGTCACAAAACGATCGGATTATGCATTTTTTTTTAAATTCATTTAAAAAAAAGGCAGTTGTAGGCGGAAGATTTTTTTGCAGAAATTAGCACTAGAGACTTTGCCAAATACGATGCAACTTTCAAAACAGCCCGACCGAGCCCGACACCCATTTAAAAAAAATTTACTTTCTCTAGTGATAAATTAAGGGGCAAAAAGCCTTTAAAAATCTTCCATACTAAGATTTGTTTATTTTTTTTACAAAAAGTAAATAAAAATATTTACTTTAATTTATATTTAGCACAAAGCGTTGACATTTCTTTATCCCGTAAAATTGATTTGGGTCAGTTCCATTCATTTATAAAGACACAAAAAAATCGACATTGAAACGTAATAATTAAGCTGAAATGTAACAAAAAAGCGAAAATTCTTACTGAAATCTCATCTTTGACCGAGGCTTTGAGCAAGTGTGCGTGACTCAGGTTTCCAAAACAGGTGCCGATCGATGCACCAGTTAGTCAACTATCATAGAATAAATTTTCATAAAAATCGGGTAAATTTTTAATTTTGGACTTTTGGCCAGGATTTTCAGTCAAATACTCCACTGTGCGGCAGTCCGCAGAAGATAGCGCTTCCTCAGGACGGTAGCTGTTACACGCGGACTGTGCGCCAATTTCTCCCGCTAAGCCTAATACCCAGTTTCGGAAAGTACGCAGACATAATACTGGATAAAATGTATACTTTTAGCAGAAATGAACATTTTTTAATGTATGATAAAATATATCAAAATTTCAATCATAACGAAAAATTGGATGAAAATAATTGATATTAAACAATAAAAATGCAAAATATATTGTTTTTTAGAATAACTAAAAGTACCAAAATTAAACAATATATTTTCTACAAAACAGGAAAAATGAAAATACTTGAAGTTATGAAATACTTGAAAGAATATTGTAACAATTAATATTTTAAAGCCGCATGAAAAATTTCAAAGCACAGATAAATGCGCATTGAGCATTTTACACTCATACGTAGTGTTACGTCTTTTATTCTGCTTTGAACAAATTACACATCTCCGTCTAAGTTCTTTGCCTTCTTTTTCAACTTATAATTTTCGAAAGTAACTACTGTATGAAGAACTTCAACAAAAATAATTTGTAATTGTTTCAATGTGACCCAAAAGATCCATAGATAGATCAGTCATAAATTAAGATGTTTCCTCCTCGGAAAGATAACGTGTTCACTATGGCTATCAAATGAACATAAAAGTAAAACCCCTTGCTAGAATATCTCCCCTCCAATCCCATTATAAATGGAACCGAAACTAGAAAGAGCCACTTCAAAATGAGTACGTTTCCCTTCTCACTTGCGAGCACATGTTTATATTTTCTTTCACGAAATCCAATAAAACACAGACACTTGACAGACCCCATTCTGACGTCAGACAGAGAAATACTAATGCAGGAGAGCAATCATTTGAACCGGACATGGATAAGTAACGCCATCTAATAGTAAACATTTCGTTCCAAATCCAAAACGCAGAATAGCGTCGTTAGGCCGGCTGCGTGTACTACTTACCGCAACGCGCGGATACGTTTTTCGTCTCTGAAGAACCACCTAACGCTGACGCAAAGACACGTCGTTCGTCCCGAACGGGTTAACCCGCATGCATTTTTCATCACGATAAGAACCCAGAAATTAAAGAAAAGATTAATTTTAAATTTCACACCACAAGGTAGAGTAAATGTGCATTTGTTAATCAATTATTACATAATTCTATCTTACCTCATACAAATTAAAATGAATCTCCAAATGTACCCGGACGAAACTTGAAAACTACCCTACAGATTTCGCTGAAAATTTCATGGTTTCCTTTTATTAGTACTAGGAATGTTTATGTTCATCGCAGAGATCCCCCCAAAAGCAAGCCTCCCCCCAAATGAAAAAATACCCCTCAAAACAATCTCCCTAAAAATTTCGATATTACAGTCCGGGCCATGACCCCTCCTAGGTGGGCACCCCTGACGTACCTGCTTCTTTTGAGTTAAACGTGCAGTTCGAGTGAATAAACGTATTTATTACAAGCGTCTATTGTTGTTTGTGCTGATCAATATTTAAGAAAAATTTCACAATTTTGCTTTATTTGCAATAAACTTTGGACTGAAAATGAAACTGTTGTGCTGGGCAGTCGTGGAATGCCAACTTTAATCGATGCAAGTGTCGGGAGAAGTCATAAGAATGCTGATTATTTAAGAAGTCAAAAGTCCGTTACTAGTCGCGTGGATTGCAGAAAATCATACACCCGGAAAAGTTCAATCTCTGCAGCAAAGTGAGGATGAACAGGCCAATACTTCAAAAGTAAGTCCTTCTCGTACTGTAGCGCAATTAAGTGAATTTGAATCCAGTTTTTGTTTTTAAAAACACAGTTTATTTTGTGGCTGTGAAGTGGATGAGGAGGCTGAGAAGAAGAAAGCGCAGAATTATCGCAGAAAAATTCATAAAGCATCGACTAAATCATACTCAAAATTAAAAAGTGCAAGGACAGCTTTTGACACACCTCAGAACGATCTTTAGCTAACTTTAAAAGGGATTCTTTGAATGCAAGTGTAGAAAATTTATGAATTTTTCTGCGCTAATTCTGCGCTTTGTTCTTCTCAGCCTCTTCATCCGCTTCCTCGCCACAAAATAAGCAGTGTTTTTACAACAAAAGCTGGATTCAGATTCACTTAATCCCGCTCTAGTACGAGGTGAACTTACTTTTGAAGTACTGGTCATGTTCATTAGGGTGGATTGAAGAAAATCAAAATCTGATAAACGCTAAGTAATAGCATGGAAAAGTTGCCTTTTGTAGAGATATTTGGTTATGCAAAGGGATTTTGACCGCAAAAAATATCTTGAGGTGTCGCTCGCGCCTTGAAATTGACCATCAATGCATAAAAACTGGTAAAAGTTATAATAATTTCATCAAATATCAAAATTTGATAAATTTGATGTTATCGCTCTTAAGAGCAGACTTTTTGTGAAGATTACACATTGCATAAGATCATTTTAATAATAAACTGTATTTTAAAGTTCCACACATGTGTTGAATCTTGAATTTGACCAATATAGTGTCAGAATTGAATAACATCGTGTTGCTCCATACTTAGAGAAAAAATATTAGAAGTTATGATTTGTAAAAGTTTGCTTTCATATTAATTAATTCTTTCATAGGGTAGACCGACCAGTGAGTAAACACCACCCAGTGAATGAACAGCGCGTCATTTTTTTAAAAAAAAAAGCTTCCAAAATTTTTTTTCTAAATAAATTCACTACAAAAGTGTTCTTTATTGATATTCTAAGCTATCTGACACCTGATTGGTTACTTTGGATACGTATTTTTTTTCTGGAAAAAATTTGAAAGTTTTACTGCCGTGAATCTTTTTTTTTTTCTCTCTTTCAAAATAATAAGGTTGGTTTCGTGCTAGCAATTATTTTGATAAATATTATTTTTATTGATAAATTTTATTTTTTAACTTTACGACAGAAAAATTAAGTATACATATTTAGGCTATGGATTTAAATTGTTTCAGTCAATGCAGAATGCGTAGATTTTCAGGCAGAGGGGTGTTCAGTCACTGGGTACGAAAAATTGCGAAAACCCAGTGAATGAAGCGTGGCAAAATTTCTTTTGATTTAAAAAGAAATTTGAAGTTTCTTTAAGATATTTTAATTTTCGTACTTTTTTGTAATGCAGATAGTTTTATATGCTTATTTATTTATGTACTAGTGGTATCCGCACGGCTTTGCCCGTAATAGAAAAAATTAAAAGGTCTTTTGGTTCGCCTGTATATTTACAAATAATATATTTACAAATAAAAAATTTACAATAATATATTTACCATACATTATTTTACTGTATGGTAAATTTTCTCGCCAATTGGCTTGTACTCATGTTACGGTTCCACGTTATGATAATTTCGTATCTCGCCAATTGGCTTGTGCTCATGTTGCGGTTCCACATTATGATAATTTCGTAATTTACTCGTCCATCTTATGATATTTTTGTTCTTAAAATTGGAATAGAAAAAGAACCACATCGAATTTTCGAAAAACCGCTTCGAGGTTCACACCCCCATTCTACAAACTAACTTTGTGCCAAATTTCATGAAAATCGGCCGAACGGTCTAGGCGCTATGCGCGTCACTGAGATCCTGACAGACAGACATACATCCTGACAGACAGAGAGACTTTCAGCTTTATTACTAGTAAAGATTTCATTATATATTTTATAATTTCTTTATTTTTGTCTTTGTAAACAATGCACTTTTTACTGAGTTTTATCTTTTGTCTATCTATATATCTATCTGTATATTAATCTACCTACCTACATCTATCTTTCTATATCTTTATCTCTCTTGGTAGATAGACAGAGAGATAGAGAAATAGAAATATATATACAAAGAGAGAGAATAGATAGGTAGATATGTGTATGTTTGTGATAGATAAATAGATAGAGGAAGATATAGAGTTAGATATATAAAAAATAAGAGGTAAATAGATACATAGGTAGATAAATATAGAGATAGAATAGGTAGGTAGATAGATAGATCGATAGATTTATTGATAGATAAATAGATAGGCAGTGGTTAATAGATAGATAGATAGATAGAGAGACTAATATAGAGATAGATAGCTAGGTAGAGAGACTGATATAGAGATAGATAGTAGGTAGATATATAGTCAGGTAGATAAACCGATAGATATAGATAGGTGGATAGATATAGATAGGTTGATATACTGATAAGGAGATAGATAGATAGATAGATAGGTAGATAGACAGGTAAAAAAGCAGGAAGATAGATAGATAAATGGATTGATTAGGATAATAGATTGGTAGATATTTAGATGTACAGACAGATAAATAGGTTGATAGTTAGGTAGATAGACAGATAGATAAGTAGATAGATGTATAGATAAGTATATAGATACGTAGATAAGTAGAGAGATACGTAGATAAGTCGATCGATAAGTAGATAGATAAATTGATAAGTAGATAGATATATAGATAGATAAGTAGAGAGATAGATCGATAGATAAGTATATAGATAGATAGATGTATAGATAAGTAGATAGGTAGATAGATAGATCGATAGATTGATAGATAAGTAGATAAGTAGATAGATATATAGATAGAAAGATAAGTAGATAGATAGATCGATAGATAAGTATATAGATAGATAGATAGATAAGAATATAGGTAGATAGATAGATCGATAGATAAGTATATAGGTAGATAGATAGATAGATAAGAATATAGGTAGATAGATAGATCGATAGATAAGTATATAGATCGATAGATAGATAGATAAGTAGATAGGTAGATAGATATATAGATAGAAAGATAAGTAGATATATAGATAGATAAGTAGATAGAGAGATAAGTAGATAGATAAATTGATAAGCAGATAGATAAGTTGATAAGTAGGTAGATAAGTATATGATGGATAGATAAGTAGATAGGTAGATAGATATATAGATAGAAAGATAAGTAGATAGATAGATCGATAGATAAGTATATAGATAGATAGAAAAATAGATAAGTACATTGATAAATAGGTAAATAGACATAGAGATAGATAGATACGATATATAAATAGATAGATAGATATATAGATGGATAGATGAGTAGATAGATAGATAGATAAATATAGATAGTTATATAAATAGATAGATAGATAGATAAATAGATATAGTAGTTATATATATAGATAGATAGATAGATAGATCTCAAAGAAACTTAGTTTCTTTTTGAATCAAAATTTATCATGTTCATTCACTGGACCAATTTGTGTTCATTTACTGGTTCGAGGTGTTCATTCACTGGGTCTTTGTGCCATTTTTTCTTTAAACACCTAAAAAAGTCGGAAGCGGTACCATTTAAGTTCCCGCGATTTTTTAGAGATATGTACATAGATCAATTAAAATGTTTTAGCTATCACAATCTGTATAGTATAGAATTTAAAATTACTAGGATTTTTTAAAAATGAAATTGTGCTTAACTGTTCATTCACTGGTCGGTCTACCCTAGATACGGAAAAAATAAGTAATAAAAGCATTTCTTACCTCGTTAAAAAAAAAAATGTTAAATCTCCACTTAGCCCATAACTTTGGCTCAAAATGTCAAATTTACCTATGATGGAGAACAAAGGTTAAGAATAAAATTACAAAAAAAAAAAAGTGGCTTGCAACAGCCCACATAAGTCACCGTTTGAAACAAAAGACGTTAAGAAATGTTAATGGGTTTTGAGCCCTCAAACTGTAACCACATTGATTACAATAAAACATAAGTTTGGCGTGCAAGTTGAACTATTTTACTTCTCATATTTTCATTCTTGATTGAAATTGTGACTTGATGGTATTGTGGCTTAATATTTCTAGATTCTAATCTGACTCGAATAAATCCATCCCTTTTGATTAAACAACAAACTGTACCTGACATTTCTTTTTCTTATTTTACCTATCGTTTCCAGGGGCGGATACAGACTGTCATTTTAGGGGGGGTCATGCTGAAGAATCCCCCCCCCCGGAACGAACACACGGTTTTGGGTATAAAAATTTCTGAAACTGCTTGAGTGTCAATAACAAGCACCACTTAATTGTGCATAAACGTTACAAATTGATTTCATAAGCAATGAAAAGATATAGTATATTTCAAATATTTACTTTTCAAAATAGTAAATAAATTTAAAAGACAATTGAAATATTTTACATCATGTTCATAAAGCGTTGAACACAATGTAGACGAATACTATTGTCGACGATTTATGGGAAGGGGGGTCATGACCCCCATGACCCTCCCCTTGTATCCGCCACTGATCGTTTCACTGCTTTAGTATGACATGTGAGGTTTTGAAAACCATACTACTCAGTAGGTACACCATCAAGCAATTTCTTTCAAAGTTTATCGGAAATCCTCTTTTTGAAAGAGGGAGCTGGCGAGTTTTACCAGTTCTGCTTATCGATGAGCTCATAGTAGTCTCTCAGCTTCAAAATTGAAATCTGGAATTATAAATGTTCATTGTTTATCTGCGAACTGCTCGTCGTAATCCATCTCAAAACAAGTTCTCTGATGATGGTCATCCGCAATGCCTAGTGTTATATTTTTTAGATTCTCAAGGTAACCAATTTTCAGAACGAGAGCTGATGATCGAAACATAGTACAATGGCAAGTTTGAAGAATTCGATTGTATAGCGAAAATTTACGATTCCAGATTTCAACTTGAGTTCTTTGGTAAGCAGAAGTGGGAAAACTCGGATCATCTTCTTAAAAAAGGAATATCAGATAAAACTGTAAAAGAAATGGTGCTTGAGGGCATAACTACTGAATTATATGATTTCCAATACCTCACGTTATACTAAAGCAGTGAGATGATGCGCAAAATTAGATGAAAAAGCGTCAACCATGGTTTGTTGTCTAACCAAGAGAGATGGATTACTTAGAGTCAGATTAGAATCCAGAAATCTTACCCACAATGTATCACTAAGGATAAACATTGTCAGGAGTCAAGATAATAATGCGACTCGCCAGCCAAACTATTTTATTGTATGAAATGTAGTTACAGTTTGAGAGCTCAAAAAACATTTAAAGGAGGGCTGTTTTAAGGGATATTTTTCTCAGTTTTTGGAGGCGGGCTGTTGCTTTTGAAGGGGGGGGGGGACTCCGTGATATTGAGGGGTGCGCCCATGCCCTTAGTGGGTTGGGCACCCCTGGGTATGTGAACGACGCCACACGGACTAGAATAGCCAGAAGTTATTCAAGGCCATGCGAGTAGAGGGGATTCTGTAAATGACTGGCTGTCTTTTGAGAGTACGCAATATCTGGGAAATGGCTTGGTCTTGGAGAAAAATCATGAGGACCATTTTTATAGAGAATTTTGAGATCTACAACTTTGGTCTGAGGTACTTTTCGATAAAACTTACTGTTTTTGAGAAAAATCCAAACAACCTAAAATTTTGACCTTTGACCCCGAATAACTTTTTTCGCGCACGTGGGATCGACGGGGACTTTTGGCACCTTATTTGTAATGCTAAACCCAAGGTCTCTACAAAAATTTGGCTTTGTCGGAATTTTTGTTATTTATCATTATTTTTATGTCTAAATTGACCGGGCTACTAGAGGGGTTCGTAAGTATCGGCTTCGCTAATGGCTACTAAATATTGATTTGGGGAGTAGATTTTCATAACTTTAGTATCACTGGCAACAGAAATCAGAAGAAGCACTCTACTAGTCAAAATATCGCTTTGTTCGCGTACATGAATAATCGGTCCGAATTTTTCTTTCTTTTTTTTCATTCTAAATATGATAGCTGATGAAATATAACGGGACCTAAGCTCTATGTTTAATCTTAAGTTTGAAGATGAACGAAAAAGAGAAAGTTTCCGACAATGGGGTCGTTTCCGAAATTTTAAAAGTATTTTTTTCTGAAAGAACATGCTTAAAAACATAGGATTTGACCGTTTTTAAAACAATTTGACAAAGTTTGATATTTTTTAACAATTATTTTATTTACTGCGCAGATTCAATTTCATTTTTTACGCTTCTGCACATGACATCACAAGTGATGAAATGCCAGTTCAACAAGGAGTGGGTCCCCTCCTTGTTACATGTAACGCTGTTCAACATGAGCATATTGTTATAAACAACGCGTGATGTCACACTTCTTGTTATCCTCTCCCTTCCCCCTGTCACAAAACTGTCACACTGAATTTCTAAAAGACCATGCTCAGGAAAATGTTGAGCTAAATTTAACAAATATGAGGTTTTAAGTATTGAAAAAAGTTGCTAAAATGGTCATTCTATGAAACTTTTTTTCAAAAAGGTTACTTTGTCATCAATTAATGCTTTTTAAAATAATTTTTCAAAAGCCTTAAATGATGAACTATTAAAGCCGCCCCCCCCCCCCACCACCAAGAATCATTAGCAGCAGAAAAGGCTAAAAATGGAAAAGTAGCCAAATTCCAAAAAAAAAAAAAAAGGCTGCTTAGATATTGAATACATTTTTTCGATATACAACATACAGTATTCATGATGTTGTATAATTCAATAATTCATTCTTTAATTAACGTTTTTCAAGTTGAATTCCTGTGCAATTTTTCGAGAGTACCCACCGAAGGGGGGGGGGGGGGTTGGAATCATAGTCTCATAGTCTCATAGTAATGATAGCTTTTCAACAGCTATATTTATAAATAACTCTGTGCCCTTGAAATTTTAAGGGAGATGGGGGAGATGTTTTTGTTGTATTTTTCTTGAAGTTTTCATAATTGAAAGGGGGTAGGGCACCGTTTACTTTGGGGGATGGCACCCAAGCATTCATGTCTTTTTAAAAGCATAAATTTGCTCAGCTAAGTTAACATTAATAATCTGGTATTATGTACTTTAATTTGATGTTATGTCTTTGAAACACATTGCAGTCATGTTTCCCGTTTACTTAAGTAAAAATGTTTATTTATTTTTTAAAATTTCATTTAATTCTTATTCAAGTACATTGGTAAAATCATTTTTTGTTTTGATGTAATTGTAAAATGAAAGCTCATTTATTTATTCGAATACTTCTTAAGACTTAATGTTTCAATACAATATACGAGTAGTTAAAATGCGATTAGTTAAAAAAAAATTCAAATGAAAGATAAAACTGTTTATTTATCACTTCGTTTAACATGATTGTAAAATAAAATCGTGTCTAGTTATTTGAATACTTCGTAAGACTTATAAATGTTTTTATGTAAAATACTATGAATTAAGCTCAGTGTATTTTTTTCTGTATGATTATCGGTTCCTTTTTATGTTTTCAAATGAAAAAGTAGAACTTTTAATGCTACTAAAATAATAGAAGACAATGATAAATAAACCAAATAGCTTAATTAAACCAAAACACTAATCGAAGTGCTCACTTCCCAATATAATTGTGAATCGACGAACGATGACGTCATTTGCTAGTTGGATGGCTTTCCTATCTCGAAGGCCTCGGCCAAACTATGATCTTTCAAAGCCACCTCTTAAAATGCATCTGGAGCACCAAACCTTGAAAAACAATGTTTAAAGAACAACTAACAGAATTAACTTTCGAGGAATTTCTTTGTCACACGCAGGCTGTTGGACGTTGTGTAAAACTAATATCGAAAGTTGAATGTTTGTATTAAAACTGAACATTCGTGCCCAACTTCAACTTTGGAAAGAACTTTCAGCGGTTGGCAACAAGGGATGGTATTATTCGAGCACCTTATATTCCAAATGCATAAAGTATCATACAAATTTCAAATTTGTAGATTGTTTTTATATATATATATATTTTATTCTCTCTGCATTTAGTTCCAGAAAATATATAATACAATTGCGTAATCACATTATTAGTAAGATTAATAGTGCTATCTAATTAATCAGTCAATGAATTAATTTTGAAAAAAAAAACTTTCAGTATTGGTTTTTTAGATAATACAATATTTTTAAAAAATTTCTCCAATTTTTGATGTCAGAAAGGCGATGTTAAATATTCACCAAATTCTATAAAACATTGTATGGGCCCTCTCTGGCTCATTATGTGACATTTTAGTTGAATTCCAGTTTTGGAGTTTATTTCAAAATATATTTTTTTACAGAAATGATTTTTCTCTTTTTTCCCCCTGATTTTCAGGGTCAAAGGGGCGCGGCTAGATATTTTTTAATATTCAAGAAATTTTTTGTGAGTTCTAGCTAGCTCATTACGCAACTTTTGCGCTATCCAAGAATGAATTTTGAAAAAAAAAAAATTCTTTTCGGTTTATTTCGGCCCATTAGAAGACACTAGGCAATGGTGTGGAGTTCAGAAGTGTCAGGGGTTCCGTACCCCTTATTCAAGAAAAGAACGCGTCTTGGGAATGCGTAGTTATTTTAACAAAAATAAAAGCAAATGATGTTGGGAGAAAATTCTTGATTCTTTCAAAAAGAAATCTTTAAACTAAAAATATTGAACAGATGCAGGTTGTTGCTTAGCATCAAAGCCTGAAAAGAAGGGTTTTCAAATGTTTCTCTCCTTAACTCTCTTCCCCCGCAAAAAATTTAAAATTAGTTTTAGCTATTCGATTGGAGTAATAATGGAAATTGATGTTCTAAAAACGCATTTGTTTAGGCACTTTTCGACCATCAATTTCAAAACATTTCTTCAGGAAGGTACCCGAACCAATATCCTTTCACTAACGTAACGATCAATTATTTTTTAATTAAAAAAAAACGCTTTAAAAAAACACCCAGGAACTTAAGCAAAAAAATAACTGGTCACATTTACAAACGATTTCCTACCCAAACCTATAAATCAAATTTATTCTACAATTCCAGTACAAAAATCAACTAAACTGAACACCAAATTATAAAATGCACTGATTTTAAATACTATACCACAAATTGTTTTAATATCTAACTAACTATATACGATCTCTTAATTTTCAATCACCTTTTGAAGTCAGTGCCTCCTATAAACTAGTACCTAACCTTCTGAAAAGCCATCGAATCCTGAGCTAAACAATAATTTAACTAGCACGAAATTAATCTTTAAAACCAAACCTAGTTAGTTACAATAGGTAGTAGTTTAGAGGATTTCAATTTTGAAAATTTTCGGAGGAAGATCTCTAACCGTTCCTAACTTATAAATCTCTCCAAAGATAACCTGAAACTGAGTTTTACCTTTCAGGTGAGGATTCTCTCTTCCTTTCCAAAATTTGCCTAATGTTGGGGGAAAATCTGAATTGCTTTTGAAAAGAATAAAAAAAAATCAAAAGTTGCTGACTATTTTTCGGGTAATCAGGCTAAAATTCAAAATATAGTACACAATCACGTTTTTAAGACTTCAATTACGAAAATATTTCGGACGAGGCTCCGACTGCTCCCGTATGAAATATGAAAATGAAAAAACCTACAATTTCGAAAAGTGGAGAGTATTTAAATCCCTATCCCTCCCTCTCCCTCTAATATCACAGAAAATCTCTTTAAAACTTCTTTTTTTAGGACTTCAATTTCAAACTAGTTTTTGTGGAGAATCCCAGAACCGCCCTGCCCATAACATTATCGAAGTTAGTCTGAAACTGCGTTTATAGAACTTAAATTTCGAAAAAATTGAGCTGAGGGGTGATGAATTTCGCTCTTTTATTTTTTCAAAATCAATCGGGCGGGCA
The DNA here is from genome assembly GCF_026930045.1 of Uloborus diversus. Taxonomy (NCBI): domain Eukaryota; kingdom Metazoa; phylum Arthropoda; class Arachnida; order Araneae; family Uloboridae; genus Uloborus; species Uloborus diversus. Next base: position 125,398,435 of record NC_072731.1, on the reverse strand, counting down.
ATTTAAAGAAGTTCCGTTCCTTTCATTACCCTAACGTCAACAAATAGCCAATAATGGCGCTTTTAAGATTTCAAATTCTAAACATTTTCACAGAAAGACTTCCGAATTTTTCCTCCTCGTAGCATCACCAGAGATCGTCTAAAACTGTTCCTCAATTCCAAAAAATTTCCGAGGGAAAACCCCGGAACTCATTTTCCTCCCTCGTTAGAAGCGAGAGTTTAAGAGTGCCCTCTTTTTTTTTTTTTGGTTGCAACACTGGGTGGCGGAATGAAGTCCTTGCCCCACCTTGAAAAAATGAGAAGGTCAAGGCACTGTTGCTCCCCAACCCCCCCCCCCAGGAAAAATGGAAATCGAAAAATGGGGGGGGGGGGGGGTAGGGGAACTGGATCTTGGTTTTGAGCCCCCTCCAAAATGAAAACATATGTATACGCCACTGCCCATAACTCACATCATTATAAGTAAAAAATGCATAAAATTGTGCATAATAAATTATTTATTAGGAACTTGCATGCAATGCATGTGTGTGTAGAGAATTAAAGCAGTCTATGGTGAATATTTTGTGCAAAAAGGATGTCTTATTTTTTCTTCTCGCTAGATGTTGGTGCATGTGCGAGCTCGTATTTTGTCATTCGGTGATATTTGAAGTTTTATTCGGTAGATTGATAATTTCCCCTCTCAAAAAATTTTAACTTTGGGCGCCCCTGATGATTGGCTATTATAAACAAGTATGAATTAATAAATTATTAATTGCGAAACACATACTTACTGACGTAATTTACAGACATCAAGAGAGAAAAATAGTTTCAGTAACAAGGGTTTTATAACTGAACCTTTTCTAGGTCATGGTTTTTACTAATTTTCCTGTGGTGTGACTTACTCCCTAATAAGTTTTTTCACCTTTACAAAGCCAGGGGCGCTCCCAGCCAATATCCCACCTGTCGTCGAACCTTTCGTTTTTTTTTTTTTTTTTTTTTTTTTTTTTTTTTTTTTTTTGCGTCTTCGAACCTGTGTGCTCTTCGGAAGTCAACGATGACGCCCGCTTGGAGGACCCAGTCCGCTTCTGGGTAAAAGCTATATTTTTAACAAATTATTGTTCAGATCAAAGGTATTGAAAATTATCTGCTTTGACCCGAAAAGGAACTCGACTCAATCATTACGCCATTCCTCTATCCTCCGATTGCTTTTTTTTTCTGCTTAACGGGCTGGCTGCAATCTATTCTAATTGAATTTTGCTTCTTCATCTAAACTAGTTTGCCACTGTTTTTTTTTTTTTCAACAAGCTGTTTTTTTTTTACTCTCCATGCTGTGCGCCCTTTTTCGACTTGCGTCCCTAGACCAGGACCTAGGGGTGGCCTATTGGGCAATCCGGGCCTGCCCTAACCCACGGACAAATACAACAATAAATTAAATATAAAATGATCAATAATAAAAAATGATTTAAAAGAAATGGTGCACAGATTTAGAAAATAGGTAACAAGAGAGTAACATACTGGACTGCCCATTTGAACAATTCATAATTTGTATACTTCATAAGAAATAAAATTGGAGGCTCAATTTGCTTAGGATTTTCAGACTTATCTAATTATTTCCAAGGCTCCTAGAACAATTAAAATTATTTAACTCACTTCATTTATACTTTCAAGTCTTTGATATTTTAGTACTTGATTGTAAAATTTTACTGTCCTGTTCTAACTTTGTAAGAAACAGCAATTTAAAATTTAAAAGAAGAAAGAAACATAAGATTTCTCATGACAAAGCCTTTTCTTCAGTTGCAATTGGGGCAGAGGAAAGAAAAGGGAGTAGAGGTAGTGTATTTTTTTTTTTCGTACTTAACAGATTGACAGTAATGCAGAAGAAGTAAGATAAAAGCATGCAATAACAAAAGAATTTCCAAAACATACTGCACTCAAAATTATATAAATAGCAAGATGTGAAACATGTGAGTCACAAAAATTTGTAAAATGTTTCAGGGACGGAGAATCATGATTTTTGCATTTTTGCTGCCGGATGTATCGGCATTCTTTTTCCTTACCACCTCTCAGTTGTGATTTGCAGCCACACTTTTCTAAATTCTCAAGATTTTAAAGCACTAAGAAGATGAGAATTCATAGAGTATTTCACAAATGCCGGGTACATTGGCCATTAGGCCATAAAACCGCGGGCTCTCCAATATTTCTCGACAACACAATTAAAATTAGTTAGTGCAGAGCAGTCGTCCAGATGAGTAGAGGTCCATGACTTGTCCAGAGTTGCATAAAGTGCAGGGTCGGGGAAATCCTTCAGTTGAAAGCGGAATAAATAGGCATTGAGACAATCGTGTCCTGTTAAAAGTCTAAAAGCAGCCACAGCAGCAGCTCGAGGAGAATTTGGGATACAGTGGGACTCATTGCACAGTCTCCCCCAGGGTTTACCTTTCAGCAGCCCGAGAAGCAACACGACGAAACGCATCCCTATGCACCCTCTTGATCTCCAATCTAGCCGAGTGGAGCGGCAAGGGTCTACGAGAGCTTTGGAGAATATTACATCCCATCTTAGAATTCATAGAGTATACTTTTCTCTTTTTGGAACGAATCAGAATGCTAATTTCCGGCAGTTGTGGTCCTCAAACAGAGCGGGGGCCCTAAGCTAGCTTGTATGTAAATCCAGGCCTCTTTACATGTTTTTCACTTCAAAAAAAAAACGCATCAAAGAAAATATAGTTAGATAGTAAAGCGATCTCGGAAGAAAGTGCAAAATACCGCAGAAGACACCATATATTCTCTTCGCTTTTATTCCTAGTCAGGGTCGTATCCAGGGGAGGGTGATGAACCCGCCCCCCTCCCTTCCCCGAAGCCCGAAATGTTTTGTAACGTAAAATAGAAGAACGTTTTTTTTTTTCTTTTTTACTTTCTAATGTCAGAAAAGGAAAAAAACGTTTTTTTATTATTAATTTAGTATTTAGACACTTATTAGGATTTCCTGCGTTGTTTTCTAATTCAATTCAAGGCCAAGGCAGGCCCCATCTCACGTTGGTTGACTTGCTCCCCCCCCCCCCCCCGCCCACAAAAACCTTTTATAAAACTTACGCTGCTACATCGATTTCTAGCCGGGGACTTTCCAAGGGCCGGGGGGTCCCTAGTTTCCGATTAGGCTAGTATTTGATTATTGTCCGTTTTTCACGAGAAGGCACTTCGCCACGCCCCCTTGAACATAGAGTTCCATTTTACACGGGGGTGATCGGTACCCAATCCACGAGGAGACAACCAGAGAGCCTAAACTTGGGAGGGCATTTTAATGTGCAGAACCTTTACATCACTTGCTTCACTTGTCTGTTGTCATTTTAATTATTCTTACATTTTAAAAACCGCTGCTTTTGCAACAAAATGCTATGATCCGAATATACCTTCTGCTGAAAACAGCGAATAAGAATCATCGGATACCACGTGACGAGGGAGGAGTCAAGTGCCTTCTTGTGAAAAACGGGCAATACCTAGATGTGCCAAATGCAGCTCCTTGATACATCCTGCGTAAAAAACTAAAAAATCACGATCCTCGCGTTTTGGTGGCATATTTTTCAAGATAAATTTTTTGTGACTGATATGTTTCATGTCTTGTCATTTATTTAATACCGAATTCAATATTTCGGAAGTTCTTTTGTTATTGTTTGTTTTTATCTTACTTCTACTACATACTGTTAATATCTTGAGCATGAGAAAAATATAACACTTATTGTGTTCTATTTCATTTTCTGCACTACTTATGATTGAAAAAAAAAAATGTTGTTTTGAGAAATATTTTGTTACATTTGTTTTTAACTTAAAACAGGTGTGCCTTATAAAGTTGTAAGACTGTGCAATCCACTTCCGGAAATTGCTAATGAAGATCTTTAAATAATTTCAAATGTTCTAGAGTCTTAGAAGATTATTTAAGTTTTTAAATTCCTTGAAAAGTACTTCAATTTTGTCTTTTATCACGAAAATAAAGTATGAATTATCGGAATGGCCAGAATATTACTCTTTCGCTACTTATCTTCTAAATCTCTGCACCTTTTCTTCTAAACCATTTTGCAAAATTTTTACTATAGGAGGGCATTTGATGCAATAGGGGGGGGGGGGGAGGATGTTGGAGAAATGATCAAAAACAAACTACACTAAAAGCCGATATGAGCAAGTAACGATGTCAGGACTAAGTTCTGGGGGGGGGGGGGAGGATTTTTTTTTTTTTTTTTTTTTTGAGCAACATTAGTTGCAAACAAGGTTGAATTTAAAATTAACATGGCCCAAAGGTATTTCAGGTTTTGGGTCTCTTTTGTAGTCCAGACAACTTTTCTGCTAGTGGCGAAAAACACCATTCTATAAAGCCCCCCCCCCCCCCCGTATGTGATTTTTTTTCCTGCGATACATAAGGTCATGCCTTTTTTTTTTTTTTTTTTTTGTGTTTGTCTTGCTTGTTGTCCTTTTGAATTGAACATAAGAAGGGAAATGATATGCCTTTTAATTTGCTATAAAATATCTCCAATTTTAGGGGCCCCGGAGGATTTTTTGTAAAATACATTTAAAATTCAACATTTTGAAGCCTTATAAGGGGTTATTTGACTCTAGAAAAATTTCGGGAAAAAATAGGCAAACATACTCTTTTGCAAATTACGGTAATGCACAGTACAAATTGTTTTTGGGTCGACAAATCAATGACAGCCGTACTCAGGAAGAAAAAAGCAAGGGGGAACAGATGATTATGGATTGTTATTTGCTTACATCGGCTGTCGGTTTAATTCAACTAATTCTTGATCACGCCTCCAACCCCACCCACAAATACAGCAATGAATTAAATATAAAATGATCAATACTAGAAAATGCTTTCAAAGAAATTGTGTGCAGATTTCGAAAATAGGTAACAAGAGAGTAACATTCGGCCCATTTGGACAATTCACAATTTATACACTTGATAATAAATGAAATTGAAGTACACTTTGCTTAGGAATTTCAAAGACTGATCTAATTCTCTTCAAGGACCCGAGAACAATTAAGATTATTTAAGGCACTTCATTTGCCCCTTTCCAGTCACTGAAATTTAGTACTAGATTGTACAGTTTACAGTAGTGCTCTAACTTTGTAAGAGAAACTATTTTAAGTCTGAAATAAAAAAAACTATAGAATTTCCAATACACCAACTTTTTTTTCAATTACAAGCAGTGCAGAAAACGAAAAGGAATAGAAATAGTGTAATTTTTTTTCCGGGCTAAACAGATTAACAATATGTAGAAGAAGTAATAAACAAGCAATACAAAAGGATTTCCAAAATACAGAATTCAGGATTAAATAAACAGCAAGATATGAAACATGTAAGTCACAAAGAATTATCTCACGTAATATGTTACAGAAACGTGACGTGAGACCCATGATTTTTTCATTTTCGCTCTAGGATATCTCAAGGAGCTGAATTTGACACATTTCGGCATTTCTCCTCCTACCCCTCTCCCATTTGTTATAAATTAAAAAAATTATGATTTGTATCCACACTTGTCCTAATTTTCAAGGTTTTCAAGCACTTTAAAATAAAATTTATTTTATCAAGAACTTTTCTTTCTTTTTTTTTTTGGGGGGGGGGGACAAATTATGACATTTTTGGTAGTTGAGGGCCTTCCACAATGTGGGTGCACAAAGTTATACCTTTTTTTAGTTTATAGATAAATCCTTTTTTTTTTTAAATCTCTGTTTTAGCTTTTAATAGTTTCAAGTATTGCAGCTGAACGCATAGTTCGATCAGTCTATGTTTTCACTTATATACTTGCCCTAATCGCTTTCAGTTCAAAACAGTCGTTTTTACCACATTTTCAGCAACACAGTGACAGGTTTACTACTTGTACTACAGTGTACGTTGTCCCCTTCCCCCCTCAGAAAAGGACATTCACTATTCTCTTCATTTTCACGTCTGAACTATTTTTAAAAAAAAGAAGAAAAAATCATGATTTTTTCTTTTAAGATTTTGGAAAGTGTGTTGATATTACACTTTATAACAAAAAAAACGACCCACCAAGAAAGAGTGATCCAATTGAAACGAAAATTGTTGATAAGAAGACAATGCACAGAATAGTAAATGATTAAATTTTCTCTCAGAACAATTGAATAATTTATTTCAGTTACAGTAACAAGTTCAATAAAATATTGACCCGCCTCTAGCCTGGATACAAGCTGAAGCATGGTGTGTCAAGCTCCGATAAAAGCTCCCGGAGTGTTTCCTAAGGTATCTCCAGCCAAATTCGCTCCTATTGTCGGACGATGCGATCAACATTCCTTGCCAGATGCAATTGCCATCCCATCATATTCCAGACATGCTCGATGGGAGAGAGATCTGGCGATGTGGTAGGTCACAGAAAAGTTTGACAAGCTTGCAGACAGCTCATAGCAACACGTGCCGCATGTTATCTGGCATTGTCCTGCTGAAAACCAGCCGAGAGAACTACAAAAGGAACGGCAGCAAGACAGGTCTTAGGATGTCGTCGACGTACCACTATGCAGTAAGTGTACCTTTAATTACGGCCAAAGGGGTCCAGTCATCAAAGGAAATGGCACCCCAGACCATAATGCCTTGTTGAGGGCCAGTGTGGCGTTCAAAAGAGAAACCAGGATCCCCCTTCTGCCCTGGGGTGTCTGCAAACACTTCTTCGATAATCGTCATGACACAGTTGGAAGCGGGATTCGTCGCTAAAGACTACACGTCCCCAGTCGGCACCATTCCAACCTGGTCGAGCCATGCACCACTGTAATCTGGCTCAGCAGTATGTAGGCGGTAGAGGCAGGTGGTGTAACAGTCGGCGCGAGCGTAGATTTCGTTGTCCCAACCGTCTGTAAATGGTCATGATGGACACTGGTGTTTGGGTTGAACGTCTGATGGTTCATAGAGATGAAGAAAGCTCTGTGACAGCTGATCGGACAATCACTCTGTCATCACGATCTGTTGTGACCCTAGGTCGATCGCTACCATCCTGACGCTGAACTCTGCTATTTTCCACCCATCCTTGCCAGCATCTTCGAATCGCCTCGTCGCTTCGACTCAAATGACGGGCGATTCTCCGATTTGACCAACCGGCCTCTTTCAATCCAATTATACGACCTCTTTTAAACTCTGACAGTTGCTCGTAATGAGCACGAATCATGCGGGGAGGCATTTTTCAGTTGTTGATAGGTAATATAAATTGCAATCAAACCGAAAGTTTTAACAACTGTTGAAGAACTGCTCTTTATATACATCTGCTGATGCGCAGTTTCAATGCGCTGGAGATCAAAGTATTCATTCAGAAGACACCAAATTTTCATCATTAGCATATCTGGTCAAAACACTCATACATACAAAATTTCAAAGCAATTGGATGATTGCTTCTTGGTGCGTCGATTTTTTTTTTGTTATAGAGTGTACTCAAAAGGTTTGAGACAGTTCGGAGCGAAGGAGTATCAGGTTCACACTTAAGTAAGACACAGTAAGAACGTGCGTAGAGGTGCTTCGACGTCAACGAATAAACTTGTCCCGTCGCCAATTTTGGATTTATTTCTAACGTGCAAAAAAAAATTAATAACATTTCAGTTCATACAAATACACCAAATTTTAATTATTAGCATATCTGGTCAAAACACTCATGCATACAAAAATTCAAAGCAATCGGATGATTGCTTCCTGATGCGTCGATTGTTTTGTTATAGAGTATTGTAAGTCCTTCCAAGACTGCCCCCCCCCCCTCGCCCCCTTTAAATCCGCCCATGTAGTGCTTCTCTTTTCTCCTCAATCGTTTTTCCTCTCTGTCGATTAATATGAACGATTTGTCGAACAAGCAATTTGTATTTTGATTGATCTTGATTTGCAAAAGAATGCATAACTTTTAATAGATTTTATTTGCCCATTTTTCTTCATATTTTTGCACACTCAAGTACCCCCATATAAGGCATAAAAATGTATCGAGATTTTTCTCGCTATTTTACAAAAAAATTCTCGGGGGAGAAATTCTTGGCCCCCTGGTGATGAATGCGCTAATCCGGGCCTTTCCCAAAAAGAATTCTGGATGCGGCCTTGTTCCTAGTCTATCGTTTTCCAAAGAAAAAGCATTAAAATGAAAGGTTTTGAAATTGGGAATTAGTAGTTATGGACTGCTATTAGGGACTTAGATCTCTATTATTTTATTTCAATCGACACATCTTTCGAATCTCTAGCGTCTGTGCAATATTTAGACGATCTTTCTATGGTAATGGCCTAATGTCCGCATGCACAAGTGGGCAGGGGCACAAAGATAAGAGAATACGAGACGGGGGAGGTCACTGTGCCTTCCCAAAAATTTCTTATTCTGAAAAGTTTGTCGATTAGATGACGCCGCTCATTGCACATAAAGAGCAAATGATTTCATTGACTCCTTCTATTAAGTAACTATTATACAACTAGAGAGAGCAATGAGGAGCTTTGAAGCTTTCTGAAAAGAACTTCTTGCAATGCCAGTTTATTCTTCCAATATAGTACAAATTTGTTTGCAAATAAGACTATTCTATATATCAAGTTATTTCTTGTTCAAAATGTTTTCTTTTTTCTTATTAAGAGTTATCATCATATGTTATTTCTACAAAATATTTTTTTTCGTTTATTTTTATTTATTTAATTTTTTCACGCGTTGCTTTAATGCATAGCATCCCGAAAGGGAGTTGACTCAGTTTGTAAAGATAAGCTCGTCGTGATGCGAAAGTCGTGAGTTCGAATCTCTGACCTACCTGATTTTGATGACTTATTTTCTTCAGCAGCGTTTGATCCAACTTCCAGGAATACGTATATACTAAAGGCGCCCATGTGCAAAATTTTAAGGGAGGGGGCTCAAAAATTTCCCCCAAGGTTAAGCAGAATATTTTCCTCATGGAAACCGATTTCAGTACAGATTAGCGATATTAAAATTTGAAATTTTTAATGAGTTATTCATTAATGACTGGAAGATTTTCTTAATACATTTTTGCAAAGAAAAAAGAACTAAGAGCAAGGAAGTTCTCATTACTAAAGGGGGGGGAGCTTCAGCCACCCTTGCCCCTTGGTATATACTAAGCCAAACTCTCATAATCAGAAATGAATCGCATTAGTTATGATCAAATGTAGAACTTCACGAAAATAAGTGCTGCTTTGTTTAATAAACTCAATAAAATTTATTGAGAAAACATTTACATAAGTAAAAACAATTAAACACAAAACATATTCGCAACGCTTTTTGACACTTGAACAGTAATATTGGTTGTATTGTAAGTTTTTACTTTAGAAAATATTTTTTTCCAAAACCTGAACTACGGTAAAAAGAAAAGGAAGATAAAAGTTTTTTTTTTTTAAATATTTTTATATTACTAATGAAAATTTAATAACAATATCTTAAGGGGTCTAAGGACCTTTAAACTTCAAAATTTTCGATTTTCTGGAAAAAATATATGTTATGCACAGTTTAATTCTGAACAATTTGATACCTTATTTATTACTATACGCCAAAAACTTTTCGAGCTATTGTAAAAATGCCTAAACTTTCCCCATAGAGATTTATGTTAAGAGTAGCTGTTTAAGCCTCTTTTTCCCAGGTGCCGGTTTCTTCGGTTTTCTCGTTTTGCGCGCATGATATCTCAGAAAGTTTCTTATATATGTCCGTAAAACTTTAATTGTATGTTTATCTGGTTTATATTTATGACCTGAACCTAAATTTATTTTTTTAAAATTATTTATTTATTTTTTTAAAATTTGGTAAGTTAATATCGAAAATTTCCAAAATTTTGGGTAAAAAAATATTTATCTTTAAATATTAACTTTAATTTTTTAGTTGAAATTTAGGTTCAGATCGTTACGATGTATCAGACAAATATGCATGAAAAGTTTTACGGAAATATATAAGAAACTTTCTGAAATATCATGCGCGCAAAACGAGAAAACCGAAGAAAAAACAGCACCTGAGAAAAAGAGGCTTAAACAGCTGCTGTTAACATAAATCTCTACGGGGAAAGTTTACGCATTTTTACAATAACTCGAAAAGTTTTTGGCGTATGGTAATAAATAAGGTATCAAATTGTTCAGAATAAAATTATGCATAACATATATTTTTTCCAGAAAATCGAAAATTCTGAAGATTAAAGGTCCTTAGACCCCTTAACTAATTTCGTCTACCGTTTTTTCTTACTCAACAACCGTCCCGATAGCGCAGTGGATAGTGCGTTGGACTTCCAGTCCAAAGGTCCCGGGTTCGTATCCCGGCAGGGATGTTTGACACATGTGTTTTAGTGTGCGAAATATAAACGATTCCATCTTACACTTATTTTGCATTTTGAACATTTTACAACTTGCTGTGAATTTGGAATCAGAGAAGAAAAATTTTTTTGCACGAGTTTCATCTAGGAAGGAGAAACTACAGCATCAATTGACTCAGTTTCATGTTTTCATACCGTAGTTCGATTTTTTGCTATGTATAAAAGCTACTCAGATACATAACACAACATTAATTTATATTTCTCGCTCGGTTTCAGTCAGTAATCCTGTAAAAATATTCGACAGTGGTTTATAGGTATTTTATCTCTTTCAACGGACACATTATTCAGCAGAAATTATACATATTGCTATGAAATCATCGAGTTCATTAATCATTAAAAGTTCTAACCAGCCGTTCAGAATCTTTCACCATAACTTAAACTTTCTCTACATAAAAAAAAAGATTCAATATGATGCGAAAAATTTAACCAGTCGGCATTGTGGCTTCCACTGTATTAGCTTTTGGAAATAACAGCTACTCCGAGAAACAGGGATTGAATTTTATGAAGAAATAACAAAAAAAATCATAAAAATGAAGTCTAAGTAAATTGCAAAACGCAAAATATAATTTAAGATCACGTACAATTGCTATGCATGGAGGGAGGAAAGACAGTTGAGTTAAAACCTTTTTTACAATAAACACTCATGCAATAAATAGCTTTTCGATAAAATCGATGTAAACAATTACCCCTGAATTTTGCTACACCTTTTTTTTTCAAAGGTATGAACAATTATAGGAAGACTGGATTCAACTTTCTGGCTTGGGATGGAGCCATTACTAGATGTATACAATATGAATCGATAAAATATGAATCTTTTTTTATTGTCACTTAGATAGGGTGCCTGGGGGTTTCTCCTCTGGAAAATTTTTGAATCCGATTCCGATTCACAACTGACTACAACTGTATTTATGTCGAGGACTGCATACTAAGTGCCTTGCCTCCATTATTTTTTTATACCGATAGATGGTAGCACCATCACCGGATCGAACAGTTAATGAGAATTTAGAACTAGTCCAGGTGCTAATAGCTACCTGGTGGTAGCACCCCCAGAGGTATCGTTTCACTTGGGGGACATTGAGACCACGAGCATATTTAACGTCGCCCAGTCTCCTTTAATGACGACGGTGGGACTTCGACTATCGAGGTTCGAACTCAGGACCCTCCGGCCCCGAATCCGACACTCTACCGATCGGGCTACCACGGCCCCAAAATTTTTGAAATTGTAGTTTTAAAACCACAGTTTTAGACGATCTCTGGTGATGTTTGGGGGATAAAAGGTTTGGTGTGCTGTTGCCGGTAATTTTTCAATATTGAGACTTTAAAAGCGCAATTGTAGATAGTTTAACGTTGTGTGAAAGAGGGCTTTTCCTTTGTTTTCAAAATTGTAATTCTAAAAACGCAGTTTTAGGCTATCTGTGGTAATGTTAGGAAAAGAAGAGATCCTAGGGCATGCCCCAGGAAAATTTTCAAAATTAAAGTCTTAAAAACGCTATCTATGGTTGGGGGGAAAGCAGTTTTCTGAAATTGAAGCTCTAAAATCGCAATTGTAGCCGACCTTTGTGACGTTAAGAAAACGAGTTTTCGGAAGCTCTCCCGGAATTTTCTCGAAATTGAAGCCCTGAAAACCAAATTTAACACGATTTTTTAACAAAATGTTGACTAGAGTAGGGGGGGAGGAAGAGGAGCGCTCCACTTAAACTTTCGAACTTGTAGCTTTAAAAATGCAGTTCTCATAGATCTGAATAATGTTAGTGGAAGGTGAATTTCAGTGCCATTTCCCCGGCAATTGTTTGAAATTGATACTCCAAAAACGCCATTCTAGGTTTGTCTTTGATCATGTTAAGGAAAAAGGGGGGAATCAGGGGCTATCTCCTATAAATTTTTCAAAATTGCAGTTCGACAAACGGAGTTTTAGATGACTCTTGATGATAAAGAGGGTGTTATTTTGGCGCTCAATTGGGGGGGGGGCGCTCTCCTGGAAGTTTTCCAAAATTGAAGTTGCATATCCGAAAAAGATGGATCAGACACACCGTGACAGATATGTTTCGGAAATCCTGAAAAATGGATTCAGCTATTTAGCACACATCGTAAATCAAAACTCGAGAATTTTAATAAATCAAATATCCTTCTATTCATATCAGATATAGAAGAAAGTAAATATGCTTTACGAAACATAATTTAAACACCTTAAGAATAGACTGTGCTACCTCCATCAACGAAAACCAACGTCACTGAAAGTTTTAATAAAAATCATCTAATGAGAAATTGAAACAATCAGTTTAAAAATGGTAGAGAAGATGGGAGTAAAGTGAAATGAGAAAGAGAGAAAAATTCTTCACAAGCTTGAGCTCGTTAATGAAGAAAATATATTAATTGTCAATTCGAGGGATAAAAAATATGTTATTTGCAAACTTCAAAACTAGTTCTTAACGATTGTCGAGGTGCAAATGAATCAATGGAAGACTAGAGCATACTGGTCAGAATTATTACAAACAATAAAACATTTTTGACCTCTCTCCCTCTCATCATTTTCGCACATGCATTAATCATGCAAAATTGTGCTACTTCCAAAAAATTTATGAAAAATTGAAAAGAAATCAAATCGTCTGATCCAGCTTTGAAACGGACACTAACTCCATGTCGTCTGTGATGTTCCCTTCATTGAAAAAAAGACACGGTCATTAAATTTTGGAAAGAGTACGAGGGTCGTCGCTAGGTCAAAAAAAAAAAAAAAATTAATTTGAAATCTGAAATTTTGAATTCAAATAATGTTTTTCGCAATCACGAACTGAGACAGGACCCTACTCATTGGAGTTATTGTTTCTAGAAACAGCTCCTGTCTCCCCCCCCCCAAGCCTGTCTCTCCTCCTGGGCGGTTACGTGTGCATAGTTGTGTAAGTGTGTAGGCTTGTGTGTGTGCGTAGACCTGTGTGTATGTACGTAGGCGTGTGTGTGTGCGCGTGTGTGAGCGTGCGTGTGTGTAGGACATGGACGCCTTCGACCAGGAGAAGCGGATAGCTCAGGATCGGAGCAGCCGCGCCGCGCCGCCTGCAGAGGACGGTGGGCGGTGGTGCTGCAGAGGCTTCTGGTCCAAGCTGAAAAAGGCACGGAACATCAAAAACGGTCAAATGAGAACAATAAGCAATCGTGATTGCTCAAAAAAAAAGGGAGAGGTGAGAGGGATACGCTTTTGGCGGCCCGTTAATTGTTTCAAACGCATGTTCCAATATGCAGAGAGAGAGAGAGAAGATTTGGCTTCTGGTTTAGCAGGGATAGTCATATTACTAGATCTTAGTACTAGCAACATAAATTTAATCGTAAGAATAATATTCAGTCAGAATTAGAAGGTGTCGGAGGGCTACCTCTTGCATTATTTCGAAATTGAAGACATAAAAAGGCAGTTTTAGACTATATTTTAAGTTTGGGAGGAAGGGGGAGAGGAAGTCCAGGATAGCCTCTCCCGATAATTTTTCCAAATTTAAGTTCTTGAAACAATCGTACGTTATATTTATTTTTGTTCAGAAGAGGGGTCTGGGGCTCACCCCCCGGGAATTTTCAAGATTTTTACTTGAAAAACACGGTTTTAAATGACATGTGGTGATGTTAAAGAAGGAAGAGACTCGGGGTCAATGTTCTATAATTTTTCAGAATGCAAACTTCAAGCACGCATTCCCAATTGTGAATTATTTGCGATTGTGATACGTAAAGGGGGGTCTGGGGACACTCCCCCGGGAAAAATCTGAAAATTGTAGTTTGAAAAATGCAGTTTTAGATGATCTATGGTGATATTAAGGGGAAGAAAAATGCACTCTCTATCCCGAAATTTTTTGAAATTTTGAAGTCTTAAAAACGCGATTGTAGATTTTTTTTTTTTTTTGTTAAAATTTAGTGCACCACCAGTTTCTTCAAATTAAAACTCCGAAAACGTAATTTAAGCCAACCTTCGATGAAAGGGGGAAGAAAGAGTTTTGAAGGGGCTCAAGACCAGAAATGTTTCGTAATTGAAGCACTAAAAGCGAGATTTAAGACATTTTTCGATGATGTTGGCGAGAGAGAGATAGAGGGGGGGGGGGAGCATTCTCTCGAAAAAATTTCGATCTGTTGAAACCGCAGTTTTAGAAGATTTTCGGTAATGGGTGGAGAGATTCGGAGTCCTCCCCTGGCAAATTTTCAAAATTAAATTCAATTAACGCAATCGTAGACGATTTTAAATACTGTTAGAGGAAGAGAAGGTTTTGGAGATCTCCCCCGAAAAATTTTCTGAATTGAAGTCTTAACAGCGAAATTTTTGAGGATCTTCGGTAATATTTGGAGAACGACAGTTTCGGGACACCTCAGGGAGTTTTTTTAAATTATAAGTCCAAAAGACGAAATTCATTCGGCCTTTAATGATGATGAATGATTAATTGAGAGAGCCTTTCTCGGAGGTTACGTTGGGAGCACTCTCGCACCTTTTCGAAATTGCAGTCCTAAATAATTAGGTGTAGGCCATCTTTAATGACGTTAGGGTAAGGAATGGGGTTTGAGAACGTTTTCCCGTGATTTTTTTCAAAACCTAAGTTTTAAAAACTCACTTCCAGGCCAGCTTTGGGGACGTAAAAAGAAGGGTTTTTGAGTTCCCCACTCTTTCTTTCAGTTTGGCTACGTCCCTCCTATCTTCTTTGTAAATTTCAATAATTGATAAACATATTGTGGTAACATTTTTTTTTCTAATTTTCCTTTGACAAATACGATTATTTGCTTAGATTTTCCATAATAAAGTTTTCAATTTCCCGCACAATACTTTTGTTGTCTTGCAATACAAGCATTTATGGCCTTAGAAAAAGGACTTAACATTTTGAACGGATGTGGTAATTTTCTGCGATACCTTAGGTCTCTATTCCACTTCATTTTATTTTTAATATGCCACCTGCATCTCTTGATCAAACTTTGATTTACTTACGATTTTTACATTCAAACATTTAGAACTTTTATTGTGAGTATTCATTATAATACTTTGAATCTCTCTTTGCATCTATTTTTTTTCCTCTCTCTATCTCTCTATTTCAAATTTATTTCGGCTGCCAATGCATTTTTCTCAAATTAGCAATGATTTTCAGGACAACATTTTTCATCAAAAAAAAAACATAAACATATGGGAATGTTTCGGCGACTCCTAACCTATGGACTGTCCTATTTACTTATGTATTTTTATTTATGTATATTTTTTTAAACTGCAGAATCATGAAGCATGGTCGAAAGCAAGAAAATTTTTTTGGGGGGGGGGGGGGAATTTGCACCATTGAGCTTGGGGGGGATGGGCACCCCTGTAGTACATTAAAAACAGACACAGAGAAGAGTTGAGTGGGCAATGGATAGTTCTTGAAGTATTTTTTGTGTTAGCATTAATGTCGTTAGTTTAGGGATACATAAAGTCCTTACTAGTTGAGGAAAAAAATGTTATTTGTAGGAAATTATTAGGCTCCAGAAAGATTCCAACATTCTAACAACGATTAATAATTTTATCTTCTTTAAGTACTTTTTCTCAGAAATAAATTTTCTCTATCTCTTAGTCAGGTATGAATCACATTAGATAAGATCAAATGAAGAAGTTTACGAAAATGAGTGCTGCTTCGTTTATTAAACTCAATAAAATTTATTAAGAAAACATTTACGTAAGTAAAAAGAAATATAACACAAAACATGTTGCCAACGTTTTTTGACACTTAAACAGTAATATTGCTCGTATTGTAAGTTTTTTTTCATTAGAAAATATTTTTTCCAAAACCAGAACTACGGTTGAAGGAAAAGCAAGAGAAACGTTTTTTAATTTTTTTAATATTTTTATATCACAAATTAAAATTTAAATACAATATCTTAACTAATTTTGCCTATGGTTTTTTCAATTTTAAAAAACCGTCCCTGTAGCGCAGTGGATAGCGCGTTGGACTTCTAATCCAAAGGTCCCGGGTTCGAATCCCGGCAGGGATGTTTGAAAGATGTGTTTCAGTGTGCGGAAGATAAGCGATTCCGTCTTACACTTCTTTTGCATTTTGAACATTTTTCTACTTGCTGTGAATTTGGAATCGGAGATGAAAAAGGTTTTGCACGAGTTTGACCTAGGAATGAGAAACTACAGCATCAATTGACACAGTTTCATGTTTTCATACAGTTATTCGATTTTTTGCTATGTATAAAAGCTACTCAGATACATAACACAACATTAATTTATATTTCTCGATCGGTTTCAGTCAGTAATCCTGTAAAAAATTTCAGACCGTAGTCTATAGGTATTTTATCTCTTTAAACGGACACATTATTCAGCAGAAATTATACTTATTGCTATGAAATCATCGCGACCAATTATCATTCAAAGTTTTAACCGGCCGTTCAGAATCTTTGAGTATAACTTAAACTTTCTCTACACAAAAAAAAAAAAAAACATGATGCGAAAAATTTAACCTGTCGGCATTGTGGCTTCCACTGTATTACTTTTTGGCAATAACAGCTACTCCGAGAAACAGGGATTGAATTTTATGAAGAAATACCAAAAAAAAAGCCATAAAAATGAAGTCTAAGTAAATTGCAAAACGCAAAATATAATTTAAGATCACTTACAATTGCCACGCATGGAGGGAGGATAGACAGTTGAGTTAAAAGCTTTTTTACAATAAACACTCATGCAATAAATAGCTTTTCGATAAAATCGATGTAAACACTTACATTGACGTAGATACAAAAAATCAGTTTTTTACAATGTTTTTTTCAGCTTCTGATCTTAAATTGAAACCAAAACATCTTTCTATGACGAAAGATGATGCTTTTCGGTAAGTAGCTAAAACTTCTGTGAAACGTACGTAATTTAACCCGACTAACCACATCGCAGTTTTTTTCTACTTAACGTCAAAAACTTCATCATTTATATATCTACAAACTGCAAACTCTTTTTTGTATATCTACGTACTGCTCGTACAGCAATCGCGTGGTCCCTCTAGCGCAATGGATAGGGCGTTGGACTTCTAATCCAAAGGTCCCGGGTTCGAATCCCGGTAGGGATGTAGGCCACGGTTGTTTTCCTGGTTTTTTATTCAGAATATAAATTTCCAGAAATAATTCATAACTTAGAGCTGCTAAGAGAGGTTACCACTTGTTGCAACTGAAAGGATACCTTTAGTACGTTAAAAACAGACACAGAGAAGAGTTGAGTGGGCAATGGATAGTTCTTGAAGTATTTTTTGTGTTAGCATTAATGTCGTTAGTTTAGAGATACAATAAAGTCCTTACTAGTTGAGGAAAAAAAATTTGATTTGTAGCAAATTATTAGGCTCCAGAAAGATTCCAACATTCTAATTTAGTACAACGATTAATAATTTCATCTTCTTTAAGTACTTTTTCTCAGAAATAAATTTTCTCTATCTCTTAATCAGGTATGAATCACATTAGATAACATCAACAGAAGAAGTTTACGAAAATGAGTGCTGCTTCGTTTATTAAACTCAATTAAATTTATTGAGAAAACCTTTACGTAGGTAAAAAAAATATAACACAAAACATGTTGGCAACGTTTTTTGACACTTGAACAGTATTATTGCTACTATTGTAAGTTTTTTTATCTTTAGAAAATATTTTTTCCAAAACCAGAACTACGGTTGAAGGAAAAGCAAGAGAAAAGTTTTTTTATTTCTTTAATATTTTTATATTACAAATGAAAATTTAAATAAAATATATTAACTAATTTCGCCAATCTTTTTTTATTCTCAAAAACCGTCCCTGTAGCGCAATGGATAGCCCGTTTGACTTTTAATCCAAAGGTCCCGGGTTCGAATTCCGGCAGGGATGTTTGAAAGATGTGCTTTAGTGTGCGGAAGATAAACGATTCCGTCTTACACTTCTTTTGCATTTTGAACATTTTTCTACTTGCTGTAAATTTGGAGTCAGAGATGAGAAAGGTTTTTGCACGAGTTTGACCTAGGAATGAGAAACTACAGCATCAATTGAGACAGTTTCATGTTTTCATACAGTTATTCGATTTTTTGCTATGTATAAAAACTACTCAGATACATAACACAACATTAATTTATATTTCTCGCTCGGTTTCAGTCAGTAATCCTGTAAGATATTTCAGACTGTGGTCTATAGGTATTTTACCTCTTTCAACGGACACATTATTCAGCAGAAATTATACTTATTGCTATGAAATCATCGCGACCAATTATCATTTAAAGTTCTAACCGGCCGTTCAGTATCTTTAAGTATAACTTAAACTTTCTCAACATAAAAAAAGATTCAACATGATGTGAAAAATTTAACCTGTCGGCACTGTGGCTTCCACTGTATTACTTTTTGGCAATAACAGCTACTCCGAGAAACAGGGATTGAATTTTATGAAAAATAACAAAAAAAGGCATAAAAATGAAGTCTAAGTAAATTACAAAACGCAAAATATAATTTAAGATCACTTACAATTGCCACGCATGGAGGGAGGATAGACAGTTGAATTAAAAGCTTTTTTACAATAAACACTCATGCAATAAATAGCTTTTCGATAAAATCGATGTAAACACTTACATTGACGTAGAGACAAAAAATCAGTTTTTTTACAATGTTTTTTTCAGCTTCTGATCTTAAATTGAAACCAAAACATTTTTCTATGACGAAAGATGATGCTTTTCGGTAAGTAGCTAAAACTTCTGTGAAACGTACGTAATTTAACCCGACTAACCACATCGCAGTTTTTTTCTACTTAACGTCAACAACTTCATCATTTATATATCTACAACCTGCAAACTCTTTTTTGTATATCTACGTACTGCTCGAACCGTAACCGCGCGGTCCCTGCAGCGCAGTGGATAGCGCGTTGGACTTCTAATCCAAAGGTCCCGGGTTCGAATCCCGGCAGGGATGTTTGAAAGATGTGTTTTAGTGTGCGGAAGATAAGCGATTCCGTCTTACACTTCTTTTGCATTTTGAACATTTTTCTACTTGCTGTGAATTTGGAAACAGAGATGAAAAAGGTTTTTGCACGAGTTTGACCTAGGAATGAGAAACTACAGCATCAATTGACACAGTTTCATGTTTTCATACAGTTATTCGATTTTTTGCTATGTATAAAAGCTACTCAGATACATAACACAACATTAATTTATATTTCTCGCTCGGTTTCAGTCAGTAATCCTGTAAAAAATTTCAGACCGTAGTCTATAGGTATTTTATCTCTTTAAACGGACACATTATTCAGCAGAAATTATACTTATTGCAATGAAATCATCGCGACCAATTATCATTCAAAGTTTTAACCGGCCGTTCAGAATCTTTGAGTATAACTTAAACTTTCTCTACATAAAAAAAGATTCAACATGATGCGAAATATTTAACCTGTCGGCATTGTGGCTTCCACTGTATTACTTTTTGGCAATAACAGCTACTCCGAGAAACAGGGATTGAATTTTATGAAGAAATACCAAAAAAAGCCATAAAAATGAAGTCTAAGTAAATTGCAAAACGCAAAATATAATTTAAGATCACTTACAATTGCCACGCATGGAGGGAGGATAGACAGTTGAGTTGAAAGCTTTTTTACAATAAACACTCATGCAATAAATAGCTTTTCGATAAAATCGATGTAAACACTTACATTGACGTAGATACAAAAAATCAGTTTTTTACAATGTTTTTTTCAGCTTCTGATCTTAAATTGAAACCAAAACTTCTTTCTATGACGAAAGATGATGCTTTCGGTAAGTAGCTAAAACTTCTGTGAAACGTACGTAATTTCACCCGACTAACCACATCGCAGTTTTTTTTTCTACTTAACGTCAACAACTTCATCATTTATATATCTACAAACTGCAAACTCTTTTTTGTATATCTACGTACTGCTCGTACAGCAACCGCGTGGTCCCTCTAGCGCAGTGGATAGGGCGTTGGACTTCTAATCCAAAGGTCCCGGGTTCGAATCCCGGCAGGGATGTTTGAAAGATGTGCTTTAGTGTGCGGAAGATAAACGATTCCGTCTTACACTTCTTTTGCATTTTGAACATTTTTCTACTTGCTGTGAATTTGGAGTCAGAGATGAGAAAGGTTTTTGCACGAGTTTGACCTAGGAATGAGAAACTACAGCATCAATTGACACAGTTTCATGTTTTCATAGTTATTCGATTTTTTGCTATGTATAAAAGCTACTCAGATACATAACACAACATTAATTTATATTTCTCGCTCGGTTTCAGTCAGTAATCCTGTAAGATATTTCAGACTGTGGTCTATAGGTATTTTACCTCTTTCAACGGACACATTATTCAGCAGAAATTATACTTATTGCTATGAAATCATCGCGACCAATTATCATTTAAAGTTCTAACCGGCCGTTCAGAATCTTTAAGTATAACTTAAACTTTCTCTACATAAAAAAAGATTCAACATGATGTGAAAAATTTACCCTGTCGGCACTGTGGCTTCCTTTGTATTACTTTTTGGCAATAACAGCTACTCCGAGAAACAGGGATTGAATTTTATGAAAAATAACAAAAAAAGCCATAAAAATGAAGTCTAAGTAAATTGCAAAACGCAAAATATAATTAAGATCACTTGCAATTGCCACGCATGGAGGGAGGATAGACAGTTGAGTTAAAAGCTTTTTTACAATAAACACTCATGCAATAAATAGCTTTTCGATAAAATCGATGTAAACACTTACATTGACGTAGAGACAAAAAATCAGTTTTTTACAATGTTTTTTTCAGCTTCTGATCTTAAATTGAAACCAAAACATTTTTCTATGACGAAAGATGATGCTTTTCGGTAAGTAGCTAAAACTTCTGTGAAGCGTATGTAATTTAAACCGACTAACCACATCGCAGTTTTTTTCTTTTTAACGTCAACAACTTCATCATTTATATATCTACAAACTGCAAACTCTTTTTTGTATATCTACGTACTGCTCGAACAGTAACCGCGCGGTCCCTGTAGCGCAGTGGATAGCGCGTTGGACTTCTAATCCAAAGGTCCCGGGTTCGAATCCCGGCAGGGATGTAGGCCACGGTTGTTTTCCTGGTTTTTTATTTAGACTATAAATTACTAAAAATATATCATAACTTAGAGCTGCTAAGAGAGGTTACCACTTGTTGCAACTGAAAGGGAACCTTTAGTACATTAGAAACAGAGAAGAGTTGAGTGGGCAATGGATATTTCTTGAAGTATTTTTTGTGTTAGTACTAATGTCGTTAGTTTAGGGATATATAAAGTCCTTACTAGTTGAGGACAAACATGTGATTTGTAGCAAATTATTAGGCTCCAGAAAGATTTCAACATTCTAATTTAATACAACGATTAATAATTTCATCTTCTTTAAGTACTTTTTTTCAGAAATAAATTTTCTCTATCTCTTAGTCAGTAATGAATCACATTAGATAAGATCAAATGAAGAAGTTTACGAAAATGAGTGCTGCTTCGTTTATTAAACTCAATAAAATTTATTGAGAAAAGATTTACGTAAGTAAAAAGAAATATAACACAAAACATGTTGCCAACGTTTTTTGACACTTGAACGGCAATATTGCTCGTATTGTAAGTTTTTTTACTTTAGAAAATATTTTTTCCAAAACCAGAACTACGGTTGAAGGAAAAGAAAAAGAAACGTTTTTTAATTTTTTTAATATTTTTATATTACAAATTAAAATTTAAATACAATATCTTAAATAATTTCGCCTATGGTTTTTTCAATTTTAAAAAACCGTCCCTGTAGCGCAGTGGATAGCGCGTTGGACTTCTAATCCAAAGGTCCCGGGTTCGAATCCCGGCAGGGATGTTTGAAAGATGTGTTTTAGTGTGCGGAAGATAAGCGATTCCGTCTTACACTTCTTTTGCATTTTGAACATTTTTCTACTTGCTGTGAATTTGGAATCAGAGATGAAAAAGGTTTTTGCACGAGTTTGACCTAGGAATGAGAAACTACAGCATCAATTGACACAGTTTCATGTTTTCATTCAGTTATTCGATTTTTTGCTATGTATAAAAGCTACTCAGATACATAACACAACATTAATTTATATTTCTCGCTCGGTTTCAGTCAGTAATCCTGTAAGATATTTCAGACTGTGGTCTATAGGTATTTTACCTCTTTCAACGGACACATTATTCAGCAGAAATTATACTTATTGCTATGAAATCATCGCGACCAATTATCATTTAAAGTTCTAACCGGGCCGTTCAGAATCTTTAAGTATAACTTAAACTTTCTCTACATAAAAAAAGATTCAACATGATGTGAAAAATTTAACCTGTCTGCACTGTGGCTTCCACTGTATTACTTTTTGGCAATAACAGCTACTCCGAGAAACAGGGATTGAATTTTATGAAGAAATAACAAAAAAAGCCATAAAAATGAAGTCTAAGTAAATTGCAAAACGCAAAATATAATTTAAGATCACTTACAATTGCCACGCATGGAGGGAGGATACACAGTTGAGTTAAAAGCTTTCTTACAATAAACACTCATGCAATAAATAGCTTTTCGATAAAATCGATGTAAACACTTACATTGACGTAGAGACAAAAAATCAGTTTTTTACAATGTTTTTTTCAGGCTTCGGATCTTAAATTGAAACCAAAACATTTTTCTATGACGAAAGATGATGCTTTTCGGTAAGTAGCAAAAACTTCTGTGAAGCGTATGTAATTTAACCCGACTAACCACATCGCAGTTTTTTTTTCTACTTAACGTCAACAACTTCATCATTTATATATCTACAAACTGCAAACTCTTTTTTGTATATCTACGTACTGCTCGAACAGTAATCGCGCGGTCCCTGTAACGCAGTGGATAGCGCGTTGGACTTCTAATCCAAAGGTCCCGGGTTCGAATCCCGGCAGGGATGTAGGCCACGGTTGTTTTCCTGGTTTTTTATTTAGACTATAAACTACTAAAAATATATTCATAACTTAGAGCTGCTAAGAGAGGTTACCACTTGTTGCAACTGAAAGGATACCTTTAGTACATTAAAAACAGAAACAGAGAAGAGTTGAGTGGGCAATGGATAGTTCTTGAAGTATTTTTTGTGTTAGTACTAATGTCGTTAGTTTAGGGATACAATAAAGTCCTTACTAGTTGAGGACAAAAATGTGATTTGTAGCAAATTATTAGGCTCCATAAAGATTTCAACATTCTAATTTAATACAACGATTAATAATTTCATCTTCTTTAAGTACTTTTTTTCAGAAATAAATTTTCTCTATCTCTTAGTCAGGTATGAATCACATTAGATAAGATCAACATGAAGAAGTTTACGAAAATGAGTGCTGCTTCGTTTATTAAACTCAATAAAATTTATTGAGAAAAGATTTACGTAAGTAAAAAGAAATATAACACAAAACATGTTGCCAACGTTTTTTGACACTTGAACAGCAATATTGCTACGTATTGTAAGTTTTTTTATCTTTAGAAAATATTTTTTCCAAAACCAGAACTACGGTTGAAGGAAAAGCAAAAGAAACGTTTTTTAATTTTTTTAATATTTTTATATTACAAATTAAAATTTAAATACAATATCTTAAATAATTTCGCCTATGGTTTTTTCAATTTTAAAAAACCGTCCCTGTAGCGCAGTGGATAGCGCGTTGGACTTCTAATCCAAAGGTCCCGGGTTCGAATCCCGGCAGGGATGTTTGAAAGATGTGTTTTAGTGTGCGGAAGATAAGCGATTCCGTCTTACACTTCTTTTGCATTTTGAACATTTTTCTACTTGCTGTGAATTTGGAATCAGAGATGAAAAAGGTTTTTGCACGAGTTTGACCTAGGAATGAGAAACTACAGCATCAATTGACACAGTTTCATGTTTTCATTCAGTTATTCGATTTTTTGCTATGTATAAAAGCTACTCAGATACATAACACAACATTAATTTATATTTCTCGCTCGGTTTCAGTCAGTAATCCTGTAAGATATTTCAGACTGTGGTCTATAGGTATTTTACCTCTTTCAACGGACACATTATTCAGCAGAAATTATACTTATTGCTATGAAATCATCGCGACCAATTATCATTTAAAGTTCTAACCGGGCCGTTCAGAATCTTTAAGTATAACTTAAACTTTCTCTACATAAAAAAAGATTCAACATGATGTGAAAAATTTAACCTGTCTGCACTGTGGCTTCCACTGTATTACTTTTTGGCAATAACAGCTACTCCGAGAAACAGGGATTGAATTTTATGAAGAAATAACAAAAAAAGCCATAAAAATGAAGT